>NC_133656.1:129240050-129453587 GCF_009905375.1 Apium graveolens
TAGTTGCCCATAAGCTATTAATGTAGAATCAATATATATGAAAATAAGCATGTACCGATATGCAAATAATAGCTTATGAGCAATGCGCAACATAGTGTGAAGATGAGTGGGGGAACCAAAATACAATGCTCAGTCTCACTACACCTTTGATTATATTTTAAAAAAAATGTGAATTACTTTAAGTCTTTTGTTCTCTTACCTTGGAAAATATTTGATATATCATTCATTAAAAATAAAATGTGATATATATCTCTACATCTTGTATTTCTTTATATGAATATTTTAAATGAAATTGATTTATGTTAATCAACGCTATTCCCTTGTCATTAGATTGTGTGTTCCTTTATTACATTGATTGAGACCACACATTTCTTATAAATTTCCCCATAACATGTCATGTGTTTAATCCTTTGTTATCGAACTATAGGGACACGTGCAATCCATAATTCGTGAAATTTACATGAAAAGATCATATGTAAGAATATACTTGGGGGAAAGAATTAAATAGTGGTGAAATAATATCCCGAAAACATAATAAGATAACATCCTTGTTGCAAGTAGAAACACATTAATATCCATAATTTTAAAAAAATATAAATATGTGTTGCTAATTTGATCACCAAATATTTTTGCACATGAGTAAAGCACATGAATAAGATAAAAAAGAAAACAAAGTTAAAATTGACTCACATTTTCTGGTGAGCCTTTCTGAGATATTTGCAGTGATTGTAGCACATGAAACTGAAAATGAATTGTATTAACTTTGATTGCATATATAAGATCTAGAATTGAGACTCACATGTACATAAATAATTATTTATTGATGATTTAAAATTCAAGAATGATATTACTATAAACCTGTGCAGGTGATTGTGGATTCCCCTCAAGCCAGAATGCAACCCACGATTCCTTCAGCAAACTATAACTGTGATTCATCACTATGCCAAGAACAACAATAATTTACATTAGGGAAAAAGGAGTATAAAAGACTTTTCAAGAAAATTGGCACATATTATACTTAAAATGGAGGAGGCACCATTCAATTAAATATGTTTCTAAAACTATTCTTTCACTTCAAAGATTAATATATATAAGAAGAAAGACACTTACATTGAGACTTCTTAACATTTGCGTGTTTGGCAAAAATTTCAGCAGTCTTCTCAAATCCCTCTTTCTTCAAATAATCATAAATGTATAGATTCAGCCTAGAAATTTCCAAATCAAATAAATTCAAATGGTGAATTACAGATATAATATAAAAGCAAATAATGTAATGCCTGGCTAACATGTGTGTACATATAAGTATAACTTACATAGTTCTTTCAAAGACAAAAAATGTTGGGCTTTTAATCAAAAACTATTGGGCTTGGTTATTTCATTTATTGAATACATAGTTCTGTTTATCAGCTGTAGTCGTGTGTGACTCAGTCATGAGAAATTTAGGAAGCATTTGACTTAGTAGTGGTAGTGGAATAACGTTAGGAGTTTGTTAGCTAGTTTCTAGCTCCATCTTCGTGGTTTTTTCTATATTATGTACTGTATTTCTTTTTAGTAATGAGAAGAAGTAGACAACTTTCTTTTCTAAGTTTTCATCTTTTAAACACTTATATGTTATACGTCTGCATACCAGATTAAGAAACTAGATTTGGTATCAGAGCTCTATTACGTTTTATGCCCAAGTATATGCCCAAACCAACGTCAATGGAGAATTCTAAAGGCAAGGACGGAACTGTAGGCCTTTCTTATCCGATGCTGGCGAGAGACAACTACACAGCGTGGTCACTTAAGATGAAGGTGTTTATGAAAGCACAGGGAGTGTGGAAAGCCATCGAGTCAAGTGACAAGAGTGAAGTTGTAGATGACAAGACTGATCAGGTTGCACTAGCTGCTATCTACCAAGGGATACCGGAAGATGTCCTCTTGTCAATTTCAGAGAAAGAGTCCGCCAAGGAAGCATGGGACGCGATCAAAACAATGAGCCTAGGTGCTAATCGTGTGAAGGAGGCCCGTGTACAGACGTTGAAGTCTCAGTTTGAAATGATGACCATGAAGGAGTCAGATCAGCTCGATGATTTTTGTATGAAGCTGTACGGTGTGGTGACTAACATTCGACTCCTAGGAGAAAAGATGGAAGAAACCTGTGTGGTGAAGAAATTACTTCGAGCAGTGCCCACCAAGTATTTGCAGATTGCCTCTACCATAGAGCAATTTGGTGATATGAAACAAATGACAATGGATGAAGTTGTTGGTCGACTAAAGGCTCATGATGAAAGAGTGCGTGGCTCGTCTGAGAACAATGGAGGCCAACTGTTTTTTTCACAAGAGGACTCGACCAAGAAAACCATAGGAGTGCGGTGGAGAGAAATCGTGGTGGTTATAACGGTCGCGGAAGAGGTCGAGGCCATAATAGGAGTACATCTGGTGGCAGAGGTAATCAAAATAATGGTGATGAAGGCAGTAAAACCGGAGGTTCAGGTCGTGATAGAACCAAGGTGAGATGTTATAACTGCCAAGGATTTGGGCACTATGCAGCCGAGTGTAGGAAACCATGACGTGAGAAAGATTGGTGACGTGACAATGAGCAGAAACCTGAAGCAATTCTATCTAAGACTGTGGATGATGAGCCAGCACTTTTGTTAGCTGAAAAGGGAGAAACAGATAACAACATGGTTTTACTAAATGAGGATGGTGTTATTCCTAAGCTGAGTGCAGAGGGTGATAGCAAAACACCAAGTAATCTGTGGTACCTCGACAACGGGGCGAGTAATCACATGACGGGAGAGAGATCAAAGTTCAAGGAGCTAGACGAAAGTGTAGCAGGGAAGGTGCATTTTGGAGATGGGTCGACGGTTAGCATAAAGGGAAAAGGTTCAATAGTATTCAAATGCAAGAATGGTGAAGTGAGGATGCTAAAAGAGGTATATTTTATTCCAACTCTTTGTAATAATATTATATCTCTAGGCCAGTTGTCAGAGGAAGGGAATAAGGTGATCTTAAAAGGTGAATTCTTGTGGGTCTACGACATTTTTGGAAAGCTAGTAATGAAGGTACGCAGGTCTTTAAACAGACTCTACAAGTTGATAATTGAGGATACAGGTGGTGAATGTTTGTTGTCAAAAACTGAGGAGGTGACCTGGTTGTGGCATGCCAGATTGGGTCACGTTAATTTTAAGGCTATTTCAATGATGTCTGATAAGGATATGGCGTATGGTTTACCAAAATTGGTACAACCAAATGAAGTGTGCAAAGGCTGCCTAGTATCAAAACAGACGAGAACACCATTTCCACAAAAGTCGACGTTTACTGCCAACAAGATTCTGGAACTCATCCATGGCGATCTGTGCGGTGTCGATATTTTATGCTGCTAGTTGATGACTTTAGCAGAGTCATGTGGGTGTATATGTTAAAAACAAAGGATGAGGCTCTGTATCACTTCAAAAAGTTTAAGGCACTGGTCGAAAAAGGTCGTGAGGAGAAATAAAAGTCTTAAGGATGGATAGAGGTGGGGAGTTTTGTTCAGCAACATTTGGTGGATTTTGTGATGAGGCTGGCATAATGAGGCAGTTTACGGCACCATATTCTCCACAACAAAATGGGGTAGTTGAATGCCGAAACAGGACTGTGGTCGAAATGGCAAGAAGTTTGTTGAAGGAGAGAAACATGCCTTCGATGTTTTGGGGTGAAGCTGTGAGGCACGTTGTTTATTTGCTGAATCGACTGCCTACTAGAGCTCTGACTGGAACAACACCCTACGAGGCCTGGTCAGGTTGTAAACCTAACATTGATCATATTAAAGTCTTTGGGTGCATGTCACATATGAAGATACCAGCTGTGAATGTAAGAAAACTGGACGATCGGAGTAAAATGGTTGTACGCCTTGGCAAAGAACCAGGAACCAAGGCGTATTGTTTATACGATCCAAATTCTGGTGCAGTCCATGTAAGCAGGGACGTGGTTTTTGAAGAGTTAAAAAGCTGGTCATGGGTTGACAAGGAAGTTGGTGAAAGGGTTGCAGCATCTACGTTCACAGTGGTTAATATCGGTACAGAGGAGACAGACTATGATGGGTCTCAGATGGAGTTTCAGTCGTCCCCATACCAGTCATCTCCATACACCCCTGTGACTACACAAATTTCACAGGCTTCACATTCACAATCGGGTGAACAGAGCAGTGGAGGAACAGGGTCATCACAAAGCACGGAACCAAGGAAATTCAGATTGGTGAGCGAGATTTACAATGAAATAGATCAGATAGAATTGGAAGATGACTTGCTTTTGCTTGGTATGGAGGAGCCTTCAAGCTACTTCGAAGCAGCAAAAGAAAAGGAGTGGGAAATTGCAATGAAACAGGAAATAGAGTCAATTGAAAAGAACCAGACCTGGAAACTGACAGAACTACCAGGTGGTAAAAAAGCGATTGGGCTCAAATGGGTTTTCAAGGTAAAGAAAAATGCCTATGGAGAAATTATAAAATACAAAGCGCGCCTTGTTGCCAAGGGTTATGCACAAAAGTAGGGAATTGACTATGAAGAGTTTTTGCCCCGGTGACTCGTTTGGAGACAGTACGCTTGATTTTGGCGCTTGCAGCTAAAAACGGGTGGGAAGTCCATCATTTAGATGTAAAATCCGCGTTTCTCAATGGGGTTTTGCAGGAGGAAGTGTATATTCTTCAGCCTGAAGGTTTTGAGAAAACTGGTGAAGAGCATAAAGTGTATAAGCTCATAAAAGCGCTCTACGGGTTGTGTCAGGCACCACGGGCATGGTACGCTCGATTAAACAGGTGCCTCGAAGAACTGGGGTTCGTTAAATGCCCTCATGAGCACGCTGTTTACACACGAAGAGAAGGATGTGAATCACTAATACTGGGTGTCTACGTGGATGATTTGATAATCACTGGGACAAAGCTGTCAAACATAGTAAAATTTAAGAAGCAGATGGCTGAAGAGTTTGACATGTCTGATTTAGGCAAGCTGTCTTACTATCTCGGTATTGAGGTCGAGCAAGGGAAGGAGTATATAGAACTGAAGCAAGCTGCGTATGCAAGGAAAATTTTGGAGAAAGCTGGGCTGTCGGAGTGTAAACCTGTAAGATACCCCATGGAGCCTAAAATCCAGTTGCACAAAGATGAGAAAGGGAAGGCTGTTAACTCGACTGATTTCAAAAGCATGGTGGGTAGTTTGAGGTATCTGGTGCACACACGCCCAGATTTAGCTTACTCGGTTGGCGTGGTTAGTAGATATATGGAAAGACCCACTGTTCTTCATTTGAATGCAGTAAAGCGTATAATGCGTTATGTACGTGGAACGTTGGATTATGGTTTAGTCTATCTGAAAGGCAAAGGGAATTACTTGCTAGCAGGGTTTTCTGACAGCGATCTAGGTGGTAACCTGGATGACAGAAAGAGTACAAGTGGGTTAGTTTTTTATTTGAATGAAAGTCTGATAGCGTGGGTATCGCAGAAACAAAAATGTATAGCGTTATCCTCGTGTGAAGCCGAGTTTATGGCTGCAACTGCTGCAGCATGCCAAGGAATTTGGTTACGTAAACTATTAAATCAAATATCAGATGAGAGAATTGGGCCTGTGGTGCTATATATCGACAATAAATCTGCTATCGACCTGACGAAGAATCCAGTATTTCACGGACGCAGCAAACACATTGATATTCATTATCATTTTATTAGGGAGTGTGTTGAGCGTGGAGAAGTGATTGGTAAACATGTTCGAACAGAGGAGCAGAAGGCAGATGTCTTGACTAAAGCTATGTCCAAGATAAAGTTTGAGTGAATGAGGAAGCTACTGGGAGTAAAGAATTTGATCGAGAACAGTTTTTGATTAAGGAGGTGATTGTTGGGCTTTTAATCAAAAACTATTGGGCTTGGTTATTTCATTTATTGGATACATAGTTCTGTTTTATCAGCTGTAGTCGTGTGTGACTCAGTCATGAGAAATTTAGGAAGCATTTGACTTAGTAGTGGTAGTGGAATAACGTTAGGAGTTTGTTAGCTAGTTTCTAGCTCCATCTTCGTGGTTTGTTTCTATATTATGTACTGTATTTCTTTTAGTAATGAGAAGAAGTAGACAACTTTCTTTTCTAATTTTCATCTTTCAAACACTTATATGTTATACGTCTGTATACCAGATTAAGAAACTAGAAAAAAAACTTACATGTGATCAACATCTCTTTCTTTTCTAAGAAACATGTTCTTCTCATCTTTCAAATCTCTTCCCAATTCCATTTTATGCAAGATTGCTATATACACCTTTCAAGATCAAAAATAAAATAAATTAAGAGTTTTGGATATAAAAGAATAGAGTACATATATAAGAGTAACTCACACAAAGAAATATATATATGATTCAAATTTCAAAACTGTAACGATTTTCGGACACCTTTACAGTGAGAAAACACAAACCTTAATTTGTAAAATAAGCTCTACCAGAAAATCCAACACTTGTAACACTTCTTGAAAACAATTGTTTTGGAAAAATCTACCACCTTGTGTAATATCAATTATATATTAAATTTTAAAATAAAATTCTTGATTTCTCTGTTAAAAAAATAGAGTATATAGGAATAGAATTTTGAATTAATCATAATAAAGGCATAGTATGTAAAACAAATATTATGGCATATAGAAAAGGAGATTGAGTATATGGGAAAAAATCATCAATTTATTGTAAAATTATATGTTGAAAAGAATCTTTAATTCATTTTGAAGAGCAAAGCAATAGATGCTTATCACTAATTAAGTTTGATACCACTAACATTTTTCTTACTACAAAACAATAAAAAAGGTAAAAAAGCATGAGGGAAAAAATAAATGGTTAACCTACCACAATATCACAGCTAGAAAATATCTTGTAGATTTAAATAAAGGAAATCATCATACAAATCATTTATCTTAAATAAATATAGCATTACTAATTAAAAATATAAATAATTTCTCGATACAAGTAAATATAGCATAACTAATTTTATAAATTTACTTTAAGATTTTAAATAAAAAATGACCAAAGTACAGATTTTCAGAAAAAAAGTATGGGATAAATACTTTATTTTTTTCTTTAAATTTTATTATTTAAAAAATAAATGTGGAAGAAGGGTAAAGGGTCATGGTTGATAGTATAGAGATCTAAAATCTTAAACAATCACTAAGCCTAAGGCTATTATGAATTATAAGGTATTATTAGGCTATACCATCATAACAAGCCAACTCAACTGACAATATCATTTAGATGGCCAAATAGACTCAACCATTTGGACTAGTGATAGGTTTGTTTTGCACATGTCTTGTTTTCCTTTTAGAAAGTTGAGAATCTTTTAAGAGCTTAAGGGTTTCTATGCAACAATTTTGTATATAATAGATTTAGAATAATTCAATTTGAAAGAAGTTCAATGAAGATAGTTAGAGCAACAAATTGAGGGAAGAATAATTTTTGAAGTCAATAAGTTGGAGGAATTCCTCTAAGTCCTATATTGTGAAATCTAGAAGACGTATGTCGTTAAGTTCATCAAATCCCAGTAGTAAAGTTTGATTCACACCAATACAGGTCAAAAAAGATAATGCATCCAGAAGTCAGAGTTATTCAAGATCATGAAATTCAAAGTGACCTATACCATGAGGTCAAGCAAAGCAAAGTTCTCGATATATTTACACGGTCATATCACGACAAGACAAATGAAGGTACAAATTTACCATAAAAGAAATGGATCACAATAGCATATTTTACATGGAGATGGTTCATGCACATGTATCAAGCCTATAGTTAAACTTGGAGAGAAAGAAAAGAATAAATCTCCATAAAAAAAAACTTATGAAAGAATAAAGTGGTCCTGAAAAGCTGCCAAGTGTCTCCTTGCAACGTGTTGCCTTGGAGAATATGACAGTTTACTGCAAATGGGTGTGCACACCTTGTAATACATTATTTTATATATAGAGTGCACATCCCATTATTAGTTGTGTATAACAGATAGGAGGTTCATATTATAATATAATTTCTCTCTCTATAAGCCAAACTCGAGAACTTGTTCTTGAAAGAATCCAAGAAGAACATCATTATTTTTCTTGAAAGATGTAATTTATTTATATCTTATATAAAGTTATTTGAATAAATTATCTTTGTGTTCTTTCATAGTATTTATGCAATTAGTTTTATATTACAGTTAGTAACCGTATATGTTTAAAATGACATAAATTAATATCTTTAATGAACTAACGTAACCAAAAGATATGACCACTATCAGTGGTATTGTATCAAGAATCTTAAGACATAAAAGAATACATGTAAATAATCACTAACATATTTGACAAATAAGTTGAAATTTAGGGGAACTAACTCAATGACAGAAATCTATACAAACTAAAAGCAGAGAAAAGAAAATGTAATAATTTTATTGGAACAATGGTAAATAATAAAGAAAAACTAATGCTTCTTTTAGATGAACTAAATGAACTCACATAAGATTGTAACTTAATTGGAGTCATCGTGAATGTTTATATTAACTGATCTTGTAATTCAGTTTTATTACTTCTTCATTCAAGCTACATCCATTTAAAAAAAGAACAAAAAATGACAGGTAAGATTGAATGGGAAAAATTAAACATGTAAAATGCTTGTAAAATACTTATAGATATACATAAAAGAGAATGACTTATTCATAGTTAGGGTCAAGTTTACCACATCAACTATGAGTAGTAGCAAGAACCAAATGATGATCAATCAGTCACCTCGTCAAGGGAAACATGCAAGTCAAACATATAAACAATATATTTCAAATTACATTATATGTTCATATGGGAAAGGTAAGAAGCAACCATTTCACAATAATTAAAGAGATATTAAATTAATTAGAAAATAAAATCGAGAGAAGAAGTTTGGACACCGTATATCTCATCTTGTAAAGTCCATGTTTTAAATTTTTTCTAAATAAACAAATGCTTGCAATCGTATTTGCAAGCTTGCCAAGCTGATTTTAGTTTAACAGATCTGCTCGAATAATAAGATTTTAACTTTAGGTCCACCAAAATTCATATTTTTCATGAAACTCTACACTAAGCTTTTCAAATATCTCATTTCCGATGTCTATCTTTCAATAAATTCCAAGTCCTTGTGTTTTGATACATTATCGGGTAATGATATTTTGGCCTTAAAGAACAGTGGAGTGTGAAATTCTATTAGGGTTTTCATGAAATCTTTTTAAACCATAGGCGATTTCAGACAAGTTAAGGGGTATGGTGGTTTATGATTTGTTTATGAAATTGTTATGAATAAAGAGTAATTTTGTGACGACGCTACTAGAAAAATTAGAATCGACATCGCCTCTTAGACATCGGTTACTTTTGTGACTGATCTAAAAGGTGTTTTCTTCATCGGTTTTGGGAAACCGATATCTTTTACTGTTATAAACATCAGTTCTTTAGCCCAACCATGTTATATGTCTGTTTTAAAAAAATTAACTAACGCCTTCCTCGCTTCCCCCCTTAACCAAATAATTCATTCCCTCCACGTGTTTCCCCCTTATTATTTGACTTAGTAAAATTCTCCCCCTTTTTTCACCTACATCTTCCCCCTCTTTTTTATTAAAAAAATGTAAACAAAAAACAAAAAATGTATCTCATCTCTCATCTCTCATTTCACGATGACCATTTTTCTCATTTTGCTCTCATTTCACCAAGAATATTTCCCACTCTGTGCTCTGTAGATTTCGGGGTTGCTCTCATCAAGGTTGCTCACATTTCATCAAGGTTGCATTGCATAGAGTCCAAATCGAATTCAGAGTTGCATTGCATTGAGTCGAAGTCGATATCAGAGTCGTAGTTGGAGTTCAACTTGGAGTTTAAGTTTTTAGTTCAAGTCGGAGATTTAAGCTAAGTTAGAGGTTAAAGCTTGAATTAGATAAGTTTTAAACCCTAATTTCAGAATTCGGGGTTTCAATTTGAAACCCTAATTTTTTATTTTTAATTTGTTTAAGCGTCTGCATCTGCTTGTGCCAAATAAAAATCTATGCCGGCTCAACCAAAAGCGAATAATATTATCTTCATGTAAAGTTAATTTCTTTTTAGTAAGGCCAACAAGTGGTATCGGAATTTCAGGTTATAATGGTCCATACGAATTTCAAATGAGCTCCATAAGAAGCGGTGTATAGACTATTTCAGGATGCACCTAAAGGGGAGGCAAGTAGGCCTTCCAGTATGGGCTATTCCAGTATGAGTTAAGGGGGAGCTTTACCACACAATCAGGTGGCAGTTTTAGCAAGTGTCGTTCTCGATATATAAAGGGGAGACTGTTAGCAGTTGTCCTACATCATTTGTGGGACAGGCAGATTGGTTGTTAATAAGCAGCGAGTTAACTCCGTTAGTATGACCTTCTCGGATGCGCCTAAAAATAAATTTGTGCGGCTTGGCTCAAAGAAAAAAATATCATACTAATGTAAAGTTAACACTCGCACGCGGCCCAACCTACTTCCTCAACTTTCCATTTCTAATTATTTGGGTATGTTTCTACATGACTTCATCATATTGTTACACTTTATATACACCCACAAACACAATCAAACAAACTTTCATAGATACACTTAAATGGCAAATGAGAAAATTAGAACCCTGATAAGAGAGGGTGATAAAAATGAAAAGTTGGAGAAATGCTGCAATATTATTATTTTAATGATGCAGCAACCTGAGAAACCTGATAAGTCAGTTAAAAATATGAATACGTAAGGAAGATGGAAGTTAGAAATACGAATCAGAAACCTCAGAAGTCAATCTCGAGGGTTTTTGAAAGTTTGGATCCACTTGAATCTTATCTTGCAAAATATCTGCAACATATAAATGAAAATGTTGACAGCAAGAAACGTAACAGTAGTAGTGGATTTTGGGACTCCGTAGTGGGCATAAAGAATAACGATGATCTATCTTTAATCAATGGCTACAACTGGGAAGATTACTATAGAGAGGGTAACCACATAAATAAGTGCGATCTGTGTTTAAATTTTCCCGCTGGCTATGAGATTCATGAAGCACTATGCCCAAAACATAAGAAACGGAAGACTGAAATATTTGTTCAGATACCTGAATAGAACTTCCACTAGTAATCTTACTATAGAGAACTCATGTGCCGAACATCTATTAGAAGCAGTGGTGGTTGAAGCTTGCGTAAATGCTACTGAAATTAGGCATGAGGATACTATATCGGGATCAGTAAACTCCCTGCTGACATTTGAAAAAGTTCTAGAGCCTCACACCAATGACGCACATGGCATCTCTTCAGCGGATTATTCATTAAAACAACATTCTTCCGTTATTGAAGAAAACGCAAATTACTCCATTCGTACATCTGGAGCCAATGATGCATGACAAGTTACCAAAAGCATTATCATCTACAAGTTAAAGTAAGTGTAATAAACAAAAGGAGAGGCCTCAATGTTCATCATTTAATGTAATTTGCATAATATTATAGTGCAATATTGATTTACTCATGGAACAAACAATCAAGCATCCTTTTAATACAGTGTATACTGAGCAAGCTGATAAGCTAAGCTTGACAAATGTGCTGAGTCAAAGGTGAGTTGTGTACAATCTATTAGGTCATGTTTTAAACGAACATATTCAGTTAAAGGATATCATACTTGGTATTTAGTAACTTTCATATGTTTTTATATATTAGAGGATCACTCAAGTTCTTTCATATAAGGACTTCAGTGCAAGGAGGATCATTGATTAGTTGACTTGTCACAACTTTTATCACTTGAAAGTGATCTCATCAATATATATATGTATATATATATGTGTGTGTAAAATTCGTATGCAATATGTATTTTTCTATAAGTCTTTGCAATAATTTAGTAGACATTCATTTCTAAAATCATGTCCTTTTGTATAAAACCCCTTTCTGGCTTTAACAGTTTCTACAGGAGAATAAGATTCTTTAGATATTAAATTTAGCAAAAAAAGGGAGTTTATGATATTAATTATTCTTTCTCGGTAATTTACTCTTGTAGAATTCTACAGTTGGTTAACCAGGAAATCGTTACATGTGGATCTTTCGATAATGAGAAAGTAACAAGCTAGGGAATGGAAGTGGGAAATCGTATAAGAGTTTTACCAGTGACGGTAGAAAATATTAATACAAGTGGGCAAATGTTGACAAAGTAAGATTTGCGTACTTATTAAACCTTTGTTGTTGATTATTTCAATATGTTGTCTTCTTCCTTTTTTATATCTTTGCATGTTTGAGGGGAGTGATCAATCCCATTATTTGGAATATATTGAACTAAGTCTTTGTACTTGTACGCAGATGTTATGTGAGGATTGCAGCCCCTTTCTTGAAATTGTGAAAATAATAAGGAGGTTGGGTTTAGCAATATTAAAGGACGGTAAAGAAGTCGACATTGGGAAAATCTTGATATACTATGTGGTGGATGTACTATTCTTTGTTAAATGTGACATGACAACTTCTTGATTCTATTTGCATTTCAAGTTGCAAAGTATTGAGTAACCAGCTCATCTAAACCTTAAGGTGTTAGAGGAAGGTCCTATTGCAGCCTAAACTCTAATACGATGTTGAGTAACCAGATCATCTATAACCTTTAGGTGTTAGAGGAAAGCCCCAATAGGATCATATATTTAATACAAAGAACAATTAAGTTAGTAAAAGACTATTTCTATAATCCTTTATTCTCAAATCCTTCCACCTTACTGGTTTTATGTTACAAGTGTAATTTATAGTAATATGTTTAAATTGTTTTTAAATTGATACTCTTTGCTGGGGCAGGACAATATGAACATGGACAATGCATTGTGCTCACTCTTGTAGATATTGAAACAAAACTCATATTTTCAAAGGCTATGACGTTTAACAAAAGGACTGTTTGAAAGACGACACACTATAAACCTAGAATAATGGTCCTTAAAGTATAATAGTCTTTTTTGGACTCTACATGAGTGGTTTTCGATTTTTTGTTCATCATATCTTTTTGTCAGAGTGGAAAATTGTATGATGCTGCGAGGGAGCTGGTGTTTGTTTGGTTTTTCTTCTTGGTGAAGTTTCGTGAGAGTTGTGATAGTGATGTGTTGAATTCGTGTAATTTTTAGATGTGGTACATGTACAATGAACTATCAAATAAAACTTTTGAAAGCTTAATTTCTGCTCTTTTGTTAATATTACAAAATTAAAAAAAATAGCAAACATTCGGAATTTGGATAAATTTATACATGCATGAGCTATATTACCATTTTTACTTGTCTTAAAAAATTAACAGCCCACCACCAGACAAACACTACTCTTTTTCATCTACCTTCAGATTTGAGGTACTTCTTCAAAATCTAGTTTTTCATCTAAACAAGCACAAGCTAGAGCATACATCCAAGGACCATGCCTAGATTCATAGACTGATCCATTCACAGTGTAAGACCTAACTTTCAAGCTATTGTGGCTTCGAGAGTTGCACCATTTGAAAGAATCCCCATTTTTCCCATGCTTGTCGGATTTGCTCCACTTTAGCTTTATTTGAATACCTTTAACTTCATGGAGGTCTATCAGTGGAACTTGAAATTCAACATTGCTTTGTACTCTTAAGATTTGTGAGGTAATGAAATACATGAAGATTCAAACGTGCATGGTAATGAAACAAATTAAGATCCTAACGAGTATAAATAGTACAATTATAACTTTGTACCCTTAAGATTACATAGGAAATTAGTTTCAATGATATTTTCGTTCTTCGACTTCTTGCTTCATCAACTCAAAAAATGTAGCTGGTACTTAAATCCTTGAGGAACAAGGGTAGATCCGTGGCAAGATACACAGAGTTGTGATTGTATATCTTTACATACAATAAGAGTTTAATTTGAAATATGTTAGCTATAGAAAAAATGTATATAGCACTTACTAGTGCATGTACTCAAACTACCATCAAGGATCCTTGGTTTCTTCAATTTTTTCTTCTAAAAATTAAATAAAATTTTATTTACCAGAATATTAGAGAGTTTATCTTTCTTAAAACAATAAAAAAATATAATTGCATTTAAAGAAACTTGAATTCCCTTACAATTATTGGAAAGAACATTATTTAACAATATTTAGGCAGTGGAAATTCTTGGGTAGAAATGGCCGCAGAAAATGCTAATTATTTCATTTACTTATCATTACTAAAAATATGAGAATATCATAAATAACTCCATTAAGTCAATGAAAAGTTGGAGACTTGCGCATGACCCCGATATAGAATCGTGTATAGAGCTCCAACTATTTTTCAAGCAGGGAGCATAACTTACATTTTTTTCAAATATCTATCTAGCTTAGTTGCGCAATCAGCGATTAATGTAAAATCAAATATATATGGAAGTAAAGCATGTGCCTCTATGCAAAATAATAGCCTATGCGCAATGTGTAACTTAATTTGAGGATGAGTGGGGAAACCAAAATACCATGCTCAGTCTCACTACACGTTTTTATTATAATTTTTTTAAAAAAAATATGAATTATTTTAAGTTTTGAGTTCTCTTATTGGAAAATATTTGATATCAGTCGTCAAAAAGAAAATGTGATATATTTCTCTAATCATCGTTTGTTTCTTTCTCTAAATATTTTAAATGAAACTCATTTATCTTATTGAGATTATTCCCTTGTCATTAGATTGTGCTCCTTTCTTACATTGATTGAGACCACATAATTCTTATGAATTTTCCATAACATGTCAAGTGTTTAATCATTTGTTATCGAACTACAAGGACACGAATATCCATTATTCACGGATTTTACATGAAAAGATCATATATATATATATGAATATACTTGGGGAATAATTAAATTAAGGTGTAAAGAATTAAGGGAAGATATTTTATACGAAAAGACCATATATGGGAGAGAATTAAAATACATCGTTGGTGCAAGTGGAAACATAATTCACATGCATAAATAATATAACATAAATTTTCTGCTATTTTGACCACCAAATATTTTTGAACATTAATAAAAGCACATGAATAAGAGAAAAAGAAAACACACAAAGTGAAAATGAACTCAGATTTTGTAGGTGGCAGTTTCACGGATATTTGAAGTGATTCTACTATTAGTGCGGCTTCTTTCAATGAGACTGAAATGAATTGAATTAACCTCAAATGCATTTATAAGACCTTGAATTAAGACTAGCATGTACATAAAATTAATATTTATTAATAATTAAATATTCATAAATGATATTACTATAAGATATGTGCACGTGATTGTGTATTCCACCTTGGATGTTTTATCATCGTGGAGCGGAAATCAAGCTAAAATGCCACCCACGATTCCTTTAGCAACTATAAACGCAATTCATCACTAAGCCGGAAATCACAACAATTTACATTAACCACATAAGAGTATAAAAAGACAGTGTAAGAAAATTGGCACATATTATACATAAAAATTAAATGGAAAGGGAGTAATCAATTAATTATTTTTTTGAATCATTCTTTCAGTGCAAAGATATAATCAAATATATAAGAAGAAAGACAGTTATATTCTGACTTCTCAACATTTACGTATTTCGCAAAATTTTCCACGGCCTTCTGAAATCCTTCTTTCTTTCAATAATCATAAATGTAGAGATCCAGTGTAGAAATTTTCGGATCAAATAAATTCAAATGGCGAATTAAAAGATATAAAATAGAATCAAACAATATAATGTTGAATTTAATATGTGAGGATATATTAAAAAAGAATTTTCAATTAATTGTAATAAAGGCAAAGAATATAAAAAAGATAAATAAGGTATAAAGAAAATAAAATTAGAGTATATGGGAAAAATCTTGAATTAATTGTAAATATATACTGAAAAGAATCTTTAATTCATTATTTAAAGAACAAAGTATTAGATCCTTATTTCTAGTTAAGTTCGATACAACTTTTGTACTACATAATAAAAATAAATGTCAAAAATAACAAGGACAAAAATAATGGTTTAACTACAAAATATCATTGCAAGAAAATATTTCGCGGATTTAAATAAAGGATATCATCGTACAAATCATTTATCATTATAAATAATATAACATTACTTATTAATTTTTTTTATTAATTTCTCAACACAAGTAAATATAAAATAATTAATTTTATAAATTGCTTAAGATTTAAAAAAAAATGATCAAAGTATAATTTTTCAGAAAAGGGTATCCACAAATCTTTAGATTTTTTCTTTAACTTTTAATTATAAAATGAATGTGGAAGAACGGTAATGGGTCACGGTTGATAGTATAGAGATCTAAAAATCTTAAAGAGTATATAGATCAGTAAGGCTAAGGTTAGTATGAATTATTGTTATTGTTAGGTTATAGCATCATAACAAGCCAATTTCACTTTAAATAGCTAAATGGACTAGTGATAGGTTTAATATGTCATACTTGTTTGCCTTCTATACAATTCAGATTTCTATATTAACTTAGGGATCTCTATGCAACAGTTCTCTAAATAGTAGATATAGAATAAATCAATTTGGAACAACTTATGTGAACATTGTTGAAGCTTGAATTTGAGGATAGAAAACTTTTTGAAGTCAATAAGTTGTAGAAATCCCTCCAAGTCCAATATCTTGAAGTCTAGAAGAGCTATGTAGTGAAGTTCATTAAAACCAAGTAGTAAAGTCTAATCCTGAAGTTCAAATTTGGTCTATATGGAGAAGTCCAAATTTTCACTAGATCGAGAAGTCTAACTCTATGCTATACCTTGAAATCAAGAAAGATGTTATATCAAAAAGTCAAAGTTATTGAAGATCATGAAGTCCAAGGTGTACAATATCGTGAAGTCAATCAAAGTACAATTCACGATATTTTTACTTGGTCCTTTCACGACAAGACAAAAGAAGCTACAAATTTACAAGAAAATAAGAAACATTCCACTACACCACATTGTACATGGAGGGGTCAGTGAACATGTGCCCAACCTATACTTAAACTTGGAGAGAAAGAAAAAACAAATACACAAGCAAAAGAGGAGGAGCGTACAAAAGAGGAGGAGGTACAAAAGAACAAAGTGGTCCTAAAAGCTACAAAGGTGCAATGTGCACACCTAGTAGTACATTGTTTTATATATATAATGCATATACAATTATTAGTTATGTGTAACCAATAGGAGATTAGTATTATAATATATTTTCTCTCCCTATAAGCCAAACTCGAGAGCTTGTTCTAAGAAGAATAATATTTTTTTCTTGAACGTTGTAGCATAATTTCTTTATATCTTATATAAAGTAAATTGAGTAAAATATATATATGTTCTTACATAGTTATATGTATGCAGTTAGTTTTATTTTTTATTTGTTAACTAAAAAAAATGACCATTATCACTGGTGTTATGTCAAGAGTCTTAAAACACATAGAAGAAATACATGTAAATAATCACAAGTGTATTTGACAAATAAGTTAAAATTTGGGCGAACTAACTCAAGAATAGAAATCTTTAGGAACTAAAAAGTAGATCAAAGAAAATGTAATAGATTAATTGGTAAAATGGTATATAATAAGAAAAATTAATACTTCTTGTAATGAACTAACTAACTAAATTGGAGTCATAACTAATTTTACCTGCAAAAAAATCGTGAATCTTTTTAGCAACTACCAAGGGTCGGAGGCTCTTAAATATTCGCGTGGCATAAGCCAATATCTTTAATTGAAATTACAATTCAGTTTTATTATATCTTCATTTAATTTACATCCATTAAAAAGGAACAGAGAAATGGTACTTATAGATATACATAAAAGGGAATAACTTACCCATAATTAGGGTCACGTTTACCTCATCAACTTGAATAGTAACAAGAAGCAAGCGATGATCAATCAGTCACCTCGTTAATAACCAACATATTTCAATTTACCTTATATGTTTATACGGAAAAGGTAAGCAAGCATTTCCCTATAATTAAATTGATGTTAAATTAATCAAAAAAACAAAATCCAGAGAATAAGTTTGGATACCGTACATGTCATCTTGGAAGGTACATGTTTCCGATTTGTTCTAAATAAACAAATGCTTGTATTCCTATTTGCAAGCTTGCCAAGCTAGTTATAGTTTAACAGATCTGCTCAAACAATAAGATTTTAACTTCAGGTCCACCAAAATTCATAAATTTGGAAAACATCATTCCTGAGTTGTGATAAATTATATCCATTGCATAATTAAGAGTAACGAAATAGCATACCAGCAGCAAGAAAGAATTTAATGCAAGGTGTTAAGTATAGACTCTTCATAACTAATATCGAACATACTGAAGTTTTGAACTAACATGTTGATATCAACGCTTGGTGGGAGGAATCCAGATCAGCACCAAAATATGTTAAGCCAAAAATAATGATCATAAATAAAGTACTCTAACAAGTATCTTAATTATATTTTTAAGTAAATTTTTAAATGATTAAACACCTTACTAAATCAGATGATATGATGTTGTTCTTTTGTTTGGGAATGCAGAGAGTTGGGTATATCAATAAGAGAAAGAGCCTAATGAGTAGACACAATTAAGACTAGTTTTTATTTTGTGCCTTCCTCTACATATGTGTTATAAGATATATACGTCACATGTACAAAATGCCTATTTTATACCAGTACTTGTAAAATATGTATTTTTCTACATGACATGATGACGTTGATGTATAGCTAAATTGATTTTTTTTTTCTTTTAAGTTTACTTTTTCAACTAATCTCATTTAGAATAAACAGGTACTTATTAATCTACGTCCTACAATTGAAATAAAAAGTAAACTCCAAGATGTATCTATACAATATATGAAACTACTTAAATGTTGGTGGGCTTATATTAATATTTTTGCAAAAAAGCATGGGCATAAGCTATAATATTTTATTTATTTTTATCAACCTAAGTTCAACATCAAAATGATCAAAAAGAAAGAAGGATCCAAATCTCTGAGTTGGGCTCTTGATGAGCGCTAGTATATAGCTTGATTTCTTCTTCAGTTCTTAATCTTTAGTCCCTTATTTTTGTGTGGCTGAATGGACATTATTTTTGTAGAAGGAGAAAACACATGGTTAATAAGCACCAAGTTACCTCCATTAGTATGAGACATTTTGGTAAGTATCCAAAAATAAATTTATGCGGGCTCGGCCCAAATCTGTTAGCATTATAATCTAAACTTATATTTTTATTTAGGTGTTTTTAATAATTGTTAAGGGTGTAGTTTACACGTTAGCACACGAGAATAAGTCATATAGAGTTGAGAAATTGTAGGAGTGTAGGATGAGTAAGTGGCTAGTTTGTAGGAGTCTTTCTATTTCTTTAGGTAGCAGTTTTTTTTCAATATATTGTAGTAGCAGCTTTTATTAAGTATAAACAACAAGTAATGAATAGTTTGCATTACTGAAATTCTTTCTCTGGACATACGAATTTGTGTCTTTAAAAGTGTGTATTATCAGAGCAACCCACTGTTTAATCCTACATTTGGTATCAGAGCTCCTAGGTTAGTGGATGCCCAAGTATATGCCCAAAACAGATACAATGGATACACAAAAAATCAAGGACTGTTCTTTAAGCCTGAATTGCCCGAGGTTAACCCGAGGGAACTATACTGCCTGGTCGGTCAAGATGAGAGTATTGATGCAAGCTCATGCTATTTGGGAGGCTGTAGAACCCACAGATCCAAAGGCCACCATAGACGTGAAGACAAACAATGTGGCATTGGCTGTGATTTTTCAAACTATTCTGGAGGACATCCTACTCTCATTGGCTGATAAAAAATCTGCGAAACAAGCATGGAAGGCATTGAGGACAATGTCATTGGCAGCTGATTGAGTGAAGACGGCCAAGATTCAAACACTCAAAACAGAACTTGAAAATTTAAGCATGAAAGAAAGTGATGCGGTGGAAGATTTTTCAATGAAACTGAATGGCCTGGTCACAAACATCAAGGCACTGGGGGAAACTATCGATGAATCATATGTTGTGAAGAAATTCCTTCGATCAGTGCCAAAGAAATTTTTACAGATCACATCAGCTATTGAACAGTTCGGAGATCTCGAGAATATGACAATTGAGGAAGTGATTGGATCTTTGAAGGCGCATGAGGAACGACTTAAAGGCAAGCAAGTAGAGAACACTAGAGGACAACTCCTCTTGACTGAGAAAGAATGGATGAAGAGAGAAAGGAATGATGGGCAACTTTTGCTCACCAAAGAAGAGTGGTTGAAGCGCTCCAAGGCGGGGGGAACAGAGGTGTCACCAAACTCAAAATTTCAAAACAATAACGGGAATCAGGCAAACCGTGGTGGTCGAGATCGAAGTCGAGTAAGATGTTTCAATTGTAATATCCTTGGACACTATGCCGGAGAATGTATAAGGCCCAAATGAGACAAAGAAACTAGAACTGAAGCCAACCTCACACAAATAATCGATGATGAGCCGGCTTTACTACTGACAGAGGGTAGTACTGAGAAGGAGAGTACGCTGTTATTGAACGAGAATTCATTGAGTCCTAGGTTGAAGAAAGCTGAGAAAGAAGTTGATTCCAATGTATGGTATCTGGACAACGGAGCCAGTAACCATATGACGAGTCAGCGTGCAAAGTTTAGGGAACTTGAAGAAGGAGTGACTGGTTTGGTAAAATTTGGTGATGAATCCACGGTAGAAATCAAGGGCAAAGGGTCAGTGGTGTTCAAGTGCAAGAATGGAGAGGATATCATTTTTAAAGAGGTGTACTACATTCCCAAGCTTTATAATAACATCATAAGTCTTGGGCAGTTATCTGAAAATGGGAATATAGTTGTCTAAATGGGAATCATTTGTGGGTCTATGATGGACATGGGAGACTGATTATGAAGGTACAAAGGTCTGCAAACAGATTGTATAAAATTTTGCTGGAGAGCAGTGAATTCATGTGCCTATTGTCAAAACAAGAAGAAAATGCGTGGTTGTGGCATTCGAGATTGGGACATGTGAATTTTCAATCGATGATGTTGATGTCAAAGGACCAGATGGCACAAGGGTTGCCTGAATTTGTTTTGCCAAAAGATGTGTGCACTGGGTGTTTGATGTCTAAACAAGCACGAAATCCATTTCCAAAGAAAACAAACTTTCAAGCAAAACAGGTGCTCGAGCTAGTACACGGTGATTTGTGCGGGCCAATTTCTCCTACAACCATGGCGGGTAATAAATATTTTCTGCTTTTAGTTGATGATTTTAGTCGTGTTATGTGGATTTATATGCTTACAAGCAAAGATGAGGCATTGGGAGCATTTCAAAATTTTAAAGTTCAAATCGAGAGAGAGACTGAGAAGAAAATCAAGGTACTTAGAACAGATCGAGGGGGTAATTTATGTCAAATCAGTTCAGAGCATACTGTGAAGAGAATGGCATAAAAAGGCATTTTACAGCTCCATATTCCCCTCAACAAAATGGAGTCGTCGAGAGGAAAAAACCGAACTGTGGTGGGTATGGCTCGAAGCTTATTAAAAGAAAAGAAAATACATGGAGTTATGTGGGGAGAATCTGTTCAACATGCAATTTATATATTAAACAGACTTGCTACAAGGGCACTATCCGAAAAAATGCCTTATGAAGTGTGGACGAGAAATAAACCTGATCTGAGTCACTTGAGGGTCTTTGGAAGTTTGGCGCATATGAAAATACCTAGTATTAATGTTAAAAAGCGAGATGATCGCAGTAGAAGTGTGGTGTACTTGGGGCGAGAACCAGGCACTAAAGCATGTCGTTTCTATGATCCAAAAGCGAAGAAAATTTGGGTGAGCAGAGATGTTGTTATAGAGGAAGCAAAATTGTGGGACTGGAATGGAGAGAATAATGATGAGAGTACATCTGCACATCAAGGAAGTTTTGTTGTGCAAGTAATGTCTACAAGTACAACTGATGCAGGTCGAAAACTGGAGGAACCGAGTATTCCAGATGAAAATTCAGAAACTGCAGAAGCGAGTGAAACTGGAGGTTCTGTTTCAAATCATGAAATATTTTCGAATTCTGATAGCAATGATGCAACAGAGTCTACTAGTAGTGAAGAACCTAGAAAATTCAAAATGCTTAGTGAAGTTTACAACGAAATAGAACATGTTGAATTGGACGACGAAGAACTTATGTTACTGGGAGTTGAAGAACCAACTAACTTTAATCAAGCAGCTGTAGATAAAGCATGGCAAAGGGCGATTAAGGCAGAAATTGATTCAATCGAGAGAAACAAGACCTGAAAACTTATGGAATTACCGCCAGGTCACAAGCCAATCGGTGTAAAATGGGTATACAAGTTAAAAAGGGATGCTAATGGAGAGGTGATTAAGCATAAGGCTGTTATGTGCTAGAAATAGTAAAGTTGTTGCTTGCATTGGCTGCCAAGAATCAATGGGAAGTCCATCACATGGATGTAAAATCCGCGTTTCTGAATGGGGAGTTGCAGGAGGTTGTTTATGTGACTCAACCAGATTGATTTGTTGAACAAGGAAAGGAACACATGGTATAGCAATTAATCAAGGCTCTTTATGGTTTACGTCAAGCACCACGAGCGTGGTATGCTAAGCTAAGTGAGCACTTGGAATAATTGGGATTTATTAAGTGTCCTTATGAGTACGCAGTTTACACAAAATGCGAGGGTGATGATGTATTGATAGTTGGCGTTTATGTGGATGATTTACTAATCACAGGGACTAGCGTGGAACTGGTGAATAAATTTAAACAACAAATGAAGGATAAATTCGTGACGAGCGATATTGGAAGGTTGACATACTATCTTGGCATAGAGGTAGATCAGCGAAAAGGTTTCACGGAATTGAAGCACGCTGCTTATGCAAGAAAGTTGCTTGAAAAGGCTGGGCATAGCGACTGTAATGCTGTCAAATATCCTATTGAAGCAAAAATTCAACCGAGTAAAGATGAACAGGGGAAGGCAGTGAATTCCACGGTTTTCAGAAGCTTGATTGGAGGTCTCAGATATTTGGTGCATACCAGATCTGATATTGCTTTTAGCGTAGGTATTGTGAGTAGATATATGGAGAGTCCTACTACATTACACATAAATGCTGTCAAGCGGTTTTTAAGGTATGTGAAGGGAACAATTAATTATGGTTTAGTTTTTGAGCAAGGTACCGGAAACTATCTACTTTCAGGGTACTCAGATAGTGATATAGGGGGAAGTATCGAAGATCGAAAGAGCACTGGTGGGATGGTTTTTTATTTGAATGACAACCTTATCACTTGGGTATCTCAGAAACAAAAGTGTGTAGTATTGAGTTCATGCGAAGCTGAGTTTATTGCCGCTAATGCAGCAGCATGTCAGGGAGTATGGTTAAGCAAGTTACTTAGTCAGACTACAGGGAAAAAACTCGATCCAATGGTCATCTACATAGACAACAAATCAGCAATCGATCTAACCAAGAATCCGGTTTTTCATGGGAGAAGTAAGCATATTGACATAAGGTTTCATTTTATTCGAGGATGTGTAGAACGTGGGGAAATTCAGATTAAGTTCATCAACTCGGGAGAGCAGCATGTAGACATATTAACGAAGGCTATGACTGCTGTGAAGTTTGAAAGAATGAGAGACTTGTTGGGTATTAAGAATCTGCAAATTGAAGTTTAGATTACGGGGTGAATGTTAGGATTATAATCTAAACATATATTTTTATTTAGGTGTTTTTAATAATTGTTAACGGTGTAGTTTACACGTTAGCACAGGAGAATAAGTCTTATAGATTTGAGAAATTGTAGGAGTGTAGTTTGAGTAAGTGGCTAGTTTGTAGGAGTCTTTCCATTTCTTTAAGTAGCAGTTTTTTTTCAATATATTATAGTAGCAGCTTTTATTAAGTATAAACAAGAAGGTAATGAATAGTTTGCATTACTGAAATTCTTTCTCTGGACATACGAATTCGTGTGTTTAAAAGTGTGTATTTTTAGAGCAACCCAGTGTTTAATCCTACAAAATCGACAATATCATTTTAATGTGAAGAGGCTCGCACGTAGCCCAACAAGTAGTATCATAGCTAGTTTACTTATTGGGTCACGTGCGAACTTTAACTCCACATTAGTATGATATTATCCGCTTTGTCCGCACGAATTTATTTAGGGGAACATCTCACACTACAACATATTTACAATTATATAACTCTTTTTTTGCCGTTGTGTGACAAGTATGTTTTCCGTTGTGTTTCCAACACTCGTGTGATTGAACATCAGATAATGGTTATTTTTACCCTTGTAAAAATAGAGATTAAACAACATGTTAGAGTACTTGTGTTAACATGGAAGACAGAATAGTTATTCTAAATAAACCATTTATTATTCAACTACTGTCTATCTAACTTAACAATAATGGTTTTGTAAAAAACCATTATTGTTAACATATTCGATATTTTCATAAACAACAGTTTATAATCTTTTTTTAACTAGTTAAAACCATTGTCATGAATGTTTTTTGTTTAAAAGACAATAGTGAAAAAAATTTAAAGCATTGCAAAGAATATCAAAAGACAACGGTTTTAAAAAAAAAATGTGCAGTGAGACATACAACGGTTTTCATCATTTTTTAAGTGGGTTTCACACAAATTTTACAAAGTTAATCTCATTATATAAAATAAATCAATTTTAAAATAAAATGATATTATAATAATTCAAATGTTATTTCATAATTGAAATTAAATTTATAATACAAAGGTTTTCTACAAGAATTACAACTATAACTTAAAATCTATTTCTAAATATGCTCATTAAGGTACAAAATAACTAATTTGCATACAGATGCTCATAAAGGGTAGGGACAGTCAAGTTCCATTCTAGCCCACCGAGAATTTTCTTCTATATAACTAGCACTTGTTGATTAGTATAAGCTTTGTCTGAAATTTTGGTAAAATCATTCACTTAAGGGGCACATATCTCTTCATACTTTGAGTCTGTAAGCATTAAACTAATGCCCAATAACTGCAATTCCTTCCTTGCCATTATCTTCGTTGCTAGATAGCGATCAATTATGTTGATTGTGAGGTAAAGAGTCACTTGCATCAGATCAATTTTTTTGTGAATTTCAATCAACTAGTCTACAAGTATGGTTCTCATTTTCTTATTAATTTCAGGATGTGACTGTATGTAGTCAAAAACCTTGGTCTCATTCTACAAGAGAGAAGAGTTTGACAGGTCAGACTTGTGCAATATAGTACTACAAGTATTAAGTTCAATATAATTTGTTCAAGATTAAAATGTACCTCAACAAGCTTGTAGAACTTGTACATGTCCTCCATATACTCAACAGCTGCCAACTCATTGTTGGCATCAGCAGCATCAATATCAACAATTTGTACCTTGGGTTTCTTAGTTAATCCGCAAGCAGCAAGAGAACTATTCCAGCTGTTTCAGCAGCTGAAATGGAACCATTACAACCAGCCGAAATGCACGTTATTGGAGTAGATTCAAGAGCTGCATGTAATGTATCCTGGCACCGTGATTCAATGACTGAACCTATTATGGTTTTAATGTTTAGGCTAACTCGCTATAGTCTATCTGCCCAACTATATACTTATCAGTAAAGAAGTGCTCTTAAGGACTTATTTTCCTTGAAATTGTAAAGAAGTGTTAATCATATAAATATACATTCTTTTGTGCTTCACTACTCGTTAGCACTAATAACAAGTATCCATTACACAATTAACTAACCATAAAGCAGCTGAAAAAACAGCATTAAATGCAGAGTTTAACGATAATGATGCAAAAACACAAGATTAAACTCGAAAATCAGACAAAGTCTATGACATAACTTAACTCTGCAAGTAGTAAACTACTGTATCATCACATTGCAACTTTGCATTTGTGGGGAGCATTCAACATTTGTGGGGAGCATTCAACAATATCTTATGCCTACTATTATGCTAAATGACTAAAAACAATTATCACTACCACAACAAAATAGCATACCCTTTGCCTTTTATCTTGTAATATAGTACTAGACAAAAGTTCAGGAATAAATGGGAAGAAGTCATACACACTAAACTGTCAACAAGTTATAAAATTATGATGTGAATACTTATGAAGTGTATTCACATCTCAACAAAAGGCCTCAACTAGTCTCACATCCTTATACAAAAGCAAATATAGGCATATAAAGAGTAAATAACAAAAAATACATTACTTAAAGGCAAAAAAACAGGCAGCACTGTAATAATTAGAAATCAATTAAAGGACTCAGACCATTCTTAAACATCAAAGTTCAAAGGCTATATGTCTAGCTGGGATAACTGAAACAGAAGTTTAAGATAATAGTGATGAACCTACAGGTTATGGCACTCAGTAGTGTCCTCGTTACAAGAAGAGTCAATTTTGTCCTTTCAATACACCCAAATTGCTTAACCTGCATGACTTTATGCCCAAATATAAATTGAAACCCAATCCTAAACTGAAGCCCTAAACTAATATAAGAATAATACCTAAAAATTGAATTACAAATGGAAGAATAGAAAATAGAAAACAGCCCCAAATCGAAGAAACGTACATATACATCTAGTTGTGTGTGATGCCTAGAGATCTATACACTTACATCTATCTGGGTGTCTATGAAGTTTATTGGCTATGGATGTAATATTGAGAGAGAGGGAGATAGAAGGGGAGAGATAGAGAGAAAGAGAGAGTTCCATGTGTTTATGATGTTGAGATGGAATAGCGGAGGGTATGATGTTTAGGGATTGAGATAGAAGGGGGAAACCAAAACCTGAGAAGGCAGAAATGAAATATTGGCCGGTGGAGGAAACCAAATATCAGTGTTGATGTAGTAAGAAAATATCAAATTTACAAGTAGCTGTATTTAAATAATAATAACTTCAAATAATTTGCAATATAAGTAATTTGATATAAAAATTGAAAATTTTAAATTATTTTTATAGTATTAAAAGTAATAACATTAACATTCTACAACATCATCGGAAAAACATCTTCATGAAATTAATTTTGTAAATGAGAGATAATCTTAATTTTTGGATTTGGACTTTTATTCAATTTTCATTAAAATTGAAATTTTAAATTATTTTTTACAATATTAAAAGTAATAACATTAACATTCTGCAAGATCGTTGAAAAAAATCTTCATGAAATTAATTCTTTAATCAAGAAATAATCTTAATTTTTGGATTTGCACTTTTATTCAATTTTTTTTATAATCATGCACGATATAATTTTTAGTAATTTTTTAATAACTTATCGCATTCTAGGATGTAGTTCTTCTACAAGATTTATCTATTCCTGACATCCAGGATAAATTTGAATTTTTTTAATAATTTTGTTATATTACTAAAATTGATATATTTTAATATCTATATGGCTGGATCGTCGAAAAACTAATTTTAAAAATTTATCTTATAAATCATGAACAAATCTCGTTGTTGAGAGTAATACTTTTTCTAGATTTTTCTAATCCTGACATGCAAGATTAATTTGAAATTGTTTAATAATTTTTTCATATGACTAAAATTGATATATCTTAACATCGGTATAGTTGGATCGTCGAAAAAATCATTTTAAATATTAATCTTATAAATCGAGAACGAGTCTTGTTGTTGGGAGTGGTACTTTCACTACAAGGAAAACAAGCTTCAACAACGGTTTATGTCCGTTGTCTGATACCCTATTTTTCCGTTGACTATTGAGCCGCCGTCTGTTAGTTGGATCAGACAACGGCTAAAAAACATTATCTGAGATTATACAGACAATGATTATGGATTAAGCCCGTTGTATTACATCCAGAAAAGACAACGTTTTTTACTTGTTTTCGTCGTAACAAGCGACATTACTCAAGGGTTCTCACAAACTCAGAAAACCGTTGTGTAAGGTATAACATTAAAACCAATCCTACAACACTTATTGTTGTATAAACGTTGTGTATTCAGATAGACAACAAAAATGAAATTGAGCTCGTAGAACTCTTGTAATAAATTTCTACACACAACAGTTTTGGATTTTAATGTATAGCATGATCAGATACATACAACTGTTTATTTGTTCAAACGTATTGCATGAATACCTTTGATACAATATCTTAATATTATATAGACAATGGTTTACTAGTGTTGTGAGAGTTAATTTTACACCAAAGTTTTGTGTTCGAAAGCATTGTTTTAGTATTAAAGACATGATATTTTAATGAAGCTTGGTTGTTAAAAGCGTTGTCTTACACAAAATATAACAAGTAATCAAATAAAATTAACTTTGCAAATCTAAACAAAAGTTCTAAAGTTAATCCATGATCGAAAATCACAGCAACATAGTTATACAAAAGCTAAAAGCATATTGATATCACTGCCTTCATGAGTCTAAGATTTCTACTACAAATTAAAGAAAATATAGAGTCTACAAGGATTTTCAGCTTCTGTTCACGTCTTCCGCAAGAGCTATGTTGTCCTTGCAATATCATTACAGCATGTGATAGACAATTTCCCAATCTGGAGAAAACAATCTTCAAAATAAATCGACAACATAATTACATAATTACATAATTACAACATAATTACATACAACATAATTACATAGAAAATTATTTATCCTTGTGACAAACTTTTGGATGTGATTGACCTAAATGTACACTAGATACTGTTAGATATCATAAAGGGATGTACACTAGATTTTTTTAAATAAGAAAGAGTAATTTGAGAGAGATTTAAAATCTATAAGTTTTAAGAAAAATAGAACTTGGCACCTGGTTTTTTCTGTACATGTGGATGGTAGCATCTCTACTGGCCAGGACTATCAACAGATCACCTGCTGAATTTATCCCTTTCCCCTCTCACCTGCATTATATGACTATCAACACACTTTTTAATAAAAGATATTCAACCTAGTTAACTAGAACAAATTTTATCTTGTGTAAGCTTAGAAACATACCTAGTTTAGCATGTTAAGGACAATTTCTCAAGTGAAAACATAATATTTGTGCTGAAAATTGAACTCATATTTGCAATTTTGTGTGGACAGAAGGAAGGCAGGCATACAGGAAGAAGTGTTCATGACTACATTGGCTAGATCTGGTCGTTGTTCAAGTGCACTGACAAACTTTCGGGAAATGATATTGAGCATCTTCTTGAACTAGGATATGTATCTTCTGTATAGAGCAAAGCCTGCCATCTAGGCAAGGAAACATAACATTAAATTTGATACAATTTTAGCAATTATATATAATGATAAGAATTTCTTGATCATAACATTAAATTTTTATATTTAATATCAGATAGCTATACAAAATGGCCTAGCTTAATATTACAAACAAGAAGAATGTACAGAAGGTAGAAGGTATATGTCAGCTGGACAATGTCAACAGTAAGCTCATCGCATTGAGCTGGAATCAGAAGTTTAGACAACGAAAAGGAAAGCCCTGACTAAATATAATACATAATCCCCCAGCTCCAAAAACCCCGGATAAAGAAAAAGACAATAATATGGCTATTTGAAAAAATGACATAACATGGTAGCTTGAAAGCTCTTCATCTTTTAGCACAAAAAGCTTAGCAGAACCCTCCCATGCACATTATTAATCATATTTTAGATGGGGAAAAACAAATAATATTAAAGTAAAAAGTAAGGAAGCATACTGTGACGGCTAGTGCATAAGCCACAACTAGTGGAGGCGAAACAAGATAATTGGCTCTTGTTAGTGGGTGAACACGTCCTTCGAAGTTTCTATTTCCGGAAAGAACAGCTGCAGCTACAATGTCTGGAAAGCATACATATACAGAGTATAGGTGTACAGTGATTATTTTCTGGTCCACAAAAATGGAAGAAAAGAAGGTAAATCAAGACAGCTAACAACACACAACTGTTGCCTTCATTCAGGACAATGTATAATACTTTTTCTCCGTTTAAAAGGGTAACTTATATTTAAAATACAGGTTGTATTATCTTCTAATTCATCCATAGTAACATAATCAATCTTGATGTGAAATAAAAAATGATACTCCCTTGTAAAAAGATGATAAAATCTTTAATTCCGTATGTTTTCACAAATATAGCCTCTTGACCACAATATAAGATACAATACAAGTGATGATTTCACCATGGGGTGATATGAAAATTGTTTTAATAATCAAAATCTTAAGACCAATATACTAGTGAAACAGAGCAGTGGGAGGCAAAATATTGATGGAAAGCACCATGACATTTCTTAATTTTAGTGGAGGCATTGAATGAAATATAAGAAAAAAGAAGACAATACCATTGTCTGTAATTACAGCAGTAACTAATTCATGAAGGTCCACAGAGTTTCCTATGCATGTCGTACAACCATACCCAACAATGTTGAAGCTGTGCTGGTTCAAGTACTCTTGCAGGCCACTAAAACACGGAAAGGTAAACAATTCAAAGCTGGGAATTTATTATTAGTCAGAAATACACTCTTTTACAGAATAGTTGTAATACCTTTGAAGCAAGTACTTGGTAACAACTCCAGACCCTAGTGCAAGACTTGTTTTCACCCATAGCTTAACATGTTTGCAGATAGAATTTATATGAATATTACAAGGCAGACTCCTACCACTCGAAAAACACTGAACAATGTATTAAGGACATAACTATAAACTCTCTGTTTACCAAATACAAGTGAGTACAGATGAACCTTGATCAAGTATTAATCGATAAAATAATAACCTCGCTAAAAAATAATATTTTTCTCCGGAAACCAACATAATGGAAATATTGTATTTTTACGCCCGATAAAGAAATTCATTTCCTTGGTCCCAAACCTATTATTTTAAAGAGGTAATTGACAGGTATAACATAGATGTTACGGAAACTATCATATAGCATTCAAGCAAGTCATAACAGACACACCCACAAAACTGCTAGTGGGAGAAGAAAAAATCATTTACATCTTAAATCACACAGAAACAAACCTACACAAATCATCAAAACACTCAATTTTCTTCTTGAGCTTCAATTTTCCCCTCCACATCCCCTTTACTTACTTGTACGCACAAAATAAGAACTAAAATCAGCACAAAATAAGAACTAAAATGAGAGAGAGTTAGACAGAGAGAGAGAGTGATACCTCAAAATTAAAGACAAGCACCTTCCATTGAATCCATAAATAAGCCCTAAAGCCTTAGTTTTGAACACGAACTAAAACCCCAAATTGAAGTTGAATTGAAATCCTAAACGGAACCAAAATTCACACCACACATAAAAATCCCCAAAATAACAGAAAGATTTTACAAACACATCTAAAACCCAAAATTCAAAAAAGTGAAAACACGAAAAATCATGAAACCTAACTCAATTCAAGCAGCTGAGATCCTTCGGATCGGAAATGGAAGCACAAACAGCGGACCGCTATGAAGTTAATTCGTCATTCAGAGTGTAATTAGTGTTTGAAATAGAGGTGGATTGAGAGGGTTAGGAGGGAGAGAGAGAGATTTAGATTTGTGTACTTTGGTGTTTTATGTTTATAGAGAAGGAGATGAAATGGGGAGTGGGAGGGGGAGGGGGAGGGGGAAGCGGGTATTGAAAAGAAAAGAAGGGGGAAATGAAAAGTTGAAGGAGGGAAACAATTATAACAAGAAAACTCGCTAAATAAATATTGTATATTTATAAATTTTTTATAAATAGATTTAAGAAATTATTTTTATAAAATAATATAAAATAAATTTGAATGTTTTTAATTTTTTAATATGATAAAAACTAATATATTTTTATATTCGTTGTCGAGAAAGGTACTTTTACCGGATTTTTTTAATCCTGACATGCAAAATGAATTTCAAATTTTTTAATAATTTTTTCATATGACTAAAACTGATATATCCTAACATCCGTACGGTTGGATCGTCAAAAAAATCATTTTAAAAATTAATCTTGTAAATCGGGAACGAGTCTCGTTGTCGGAGGAGTACTTTTACCAGATTTTTCTAATCCTGACATGCAAGATGAATTTCAAATTTTTTAATAATTTATTCATATGACTAAAATTGATAAATTTTTAACATCCGTCCGGTTGGATCGTCGAAAAATCATTTTAAAAATTAATCGTGTAAATCGGGAACGAGTCTCGTTGTCGGGAGGGGTACTTTTACCAGATTTTTCTAATCCTGACATGCAAAATGAATTTCAAATTTTTTAATAATTTTTTCTTATGACTAAAATCGATATATCTTAACATCCGTACGGTTGGATCATCGAAAATCATTTTAAAAAATTAATCCTGTAAATCGGGAACGGGTCTCGTTGTCGGGAGGGGTACTTTTACCAGATTTTTCTAATCCTGACATGCAAAATGAATTTCAAGTTTTTTAATAATTTTTTCTTATGACTAAAATCGATATATCTTAACATCCGTACGGTTGGATCATCAAAAAATCATTTTAAAAAATTAATCCTGTAAATCGGGAACGAGTCTCGTTGTCGGGGGGGGGGGTACTTTTACCAGATTTTTCTAATCCTGACATGCAAAATGATTTTCAAATTTTTTAATATTTTGTTCTTATGACTAAAATCGATATATCTTAACATCCGTACGATTGGATCGTCGAAAAATCATTTTAAAAAATTAATCCTGTAAATCGGGAACGAGTCTCGTTGTCGGGAGGGGTACTTTTACCAGATTTTTCTAATCCTGACATGCAAAATGAATTTCAAATTTTTTAATAATTTTTTCTTATGACTAAAATCGATATATCTTAACATCCATACGGTTGGATCGTCGAAAAATCATTTTAAAAAATTAATCCTATAAATCGGGAACAAGTCTCGTTGTCTGGAGGGGTACTTTTACCAGATTTTTCTAATCCTGACATACAAAATGAATTTCAAATATTTTAATAATTTGTTCTTATGAATAAAATCGATATATCTTAACATCCGTAGAGTTGGATCGTCAAAAAATCATTTTAAAAAATTAATTCTGTAAATCGATATATCGTGAAGGAACCTTGTTTGAGAATGTACGCCTTCTACTAGATTTTTGTTATAATTTCATGCAAGATATATTTAAAAAATTTAAATTATTTTTTTACATGAATAAAATCAATATATATCAATATCCGTACAACAATTTAATATGTATGAAACTATTTTTTGTTATATGTTATTATGAGTAATATTCGTAAGTTAACGCCATTAACGTCTATATGAAGTCTACAAAACCAACAAATAGATATTACGCGTTATATTTTTAACTTAATCTACATGTTATGTCCTCATCAATATGATAATCTAGTTGACGCTATTAATATTCGTGTAATGTCTAATCCAAATAGGTAAAAGAATTCCAAAATCTATGAAAAAGATGATTTCAAATCTTAATAAACACAAATTAATTTGGTGTAAGTTATCGGTTACTCGTATAAATTAATAAACGGTGGCATATAATTATTGCAATTTTTTTTTAAAAACTAGTAAAAGTATAGACAACGGTTTTTTCTAAAATCATGTTGTGGTATGTTACTTTACATAAGTGTTTTTTAGGAAATACCGTTGTTGCAATTCTACAACGGTTTTTTCTTTAAGATTGTTGTAGTATTATAAATTTTACAACAGATTATAAATATCGATAACGGTTGTCTGAATGTTACAAGCGTTTTATTTTAAAAATACTTGTATAAGGTAGATTAATACAATGTGCTTTTTCGAAAAACACTTGTTTGAATTGAACAATTAACAATGTATATTTGAAGTGTAATTATTAGGTATATTTGTAGGTTAGCACACATATGATACGCCGAATAATATTATAACGAGTTATATCTGAAAAGTAGTACTATTAACATTCGTATATAATGTCAAGTAAATCCGGATATCGTTACTATGACTTATATCTGTAAGTTAGTATATAGATTATGTGCTGCTTTATGTTGTTATGAGTAATATTCGTAAGTTAACGCCATTAACGTCTGTATGAAGTCTACAAAACCAACAAATAGATATTACGAGTTATATTTTTAACTTAATCTACATGTTATGTCCTCATCAATATGATAATCTAGTTGGCGCTATTAATATTCGTGTAACGTCTAATCCGAATAGGTAAAAGAATTCAAAAAATCTATGAAAAAGATGATTTCAAATCTTAATAAACAAAAATTAATTTGGTGTAAGTTATTGGTTACTCGTATAAATTAATAAACGGTGGCATATAATTATTCCGAAAAAAATTTAAAAACTAGTAAAAGTATAGACAACGGTTTTTTCTAAAATCATGTTGTGGTAAGTTACTTTACATAAGTGTTTTATCGGAAATACCGTTGTTGGAATTCTACAACGGTTTTTTCTTTAAGATTGTTGTAGTATTATAAATTTTACAACAGATTATAAATATCGATAACGGTTGTCTGAATGTTACAAGTGTTTTATTTTAAAAATACTTGTATAAAGTAGATTAATACAACGTGCTTTTTCGAAAAACACTTGTGTGAATTGAACAATTAACAATGTAAATTTGAAGTGTAATTATTAGGTATATTTGTAGGTTAGCACACATATGATACGCCGAATAATATTATAACTAGTTATATCTGAAAAGTAGCACTATTAACATTCGTAGATAATGTCAACTAAATCCTAATATCGTTATTATGACTTATATCTGTAAGTTAGTATATAGATTATGTGCTGATTTATGTTATTATGAGTAATATTCGTAAGTTAACGCTATTAACGTCCGTACGAAGTCCACAAAACCAACAAATAGATATTATGAGTTACATTTTTAACTTAATCTAAACGTTATGTCCTCATCAATGTGATTATCTGTTGACGCTATTAATATTCGTCTAACGTCTAATACTAATAGGTAAAAGAATTCAAAATTCTATGAAAAAGGTGATTTCAAATCTTAATAAACATAAATTAATTTTGTGTAAGTTATTGGTTACTCGTATAAATTAATAAACGGTGGCATATAATTATTCTGAAAAAAATAAAAACTAGTAAAAGTATCGACAACGATTTTTCCTAAAATCTTGTTGTGGTAAGTTACTTTACATAAGCGTTTTTTAGGAAATACCGTTGTTGGAATTCTACAACGATTTTTTCTTAAAGATTGTTGCAGTACTATAAATTTTACAACAGATTATAAATATAGATAACGGTTGTCTGACTGTTACAAGTGTTTTATTTTAAAAAAACTTGTATAAGGTAGATTAATACAATGTGTTTTATCAAAAAACACTTGTTAGAATTGAACAATTAACAATACAAATTTGAAGTACTTGTGATTATTTTTTTTGTTAATTATAAAGTAGATAATTAAACTATTTTGAAATATAAGATTTAAATATTTAATCTGGATGAAAGTGGATTTAATTAGAATTTGTAGTTTTAAAAAAATTTAAAATTAATTGTTTGGAATTGTTTTTTAAATTGTTTATTATTTTTATTGTAATAAATTAGACAACGGTTTATTTGAACATTTTGTTATGCAACATGTTTTTAAATTTGGTAAGAAAGACAACTGTTTTAAGAATTTGACCATTGTCTAATATAGGTGGTATACAATAGGTAAAACACTTGTCTATGAGGTATCATTTAGACAACACCTAATTTGTACATTGTGCGATTCAAGCTTAAATAACCAATAGAAAAAACACTTGTCTCATTTCCACAACTGTTAAACTAGACGTTATCTCAATCATTTTCAGACAATGCATTCTAAAACTCGTTGTGCAAACTTACTCATTTGCACAACATCACTTTAGAAAGGATTGTCTGTCTCCATCAACTAGACAATGGATTTTAAAGCATTGTATTAATGCTAAAGCCTTCCCATTCGCACAACACCTTGATTTCGAAAACACTTGTCTGATTTGTTTTACTAGACAACATTTTTTAATTACTTGTAATAATCAACGTCAGACAACACCAGTTTTTTGGTTGTAGAAAAACCGTCGTATGAAAAATTCGGGCAATACTTTTTTGGTCGAGTGTTGTCTGATCGGTGTTGTCTGATTGCGTTTTTCTTGTAGTGTTTTACTAGATTTTCTGAATCCTGACATGCAAGATGAATTTGAAATTTTAAACAATTTTTTCATATGAATAAAATTGATATATTTTAACATCCGTATGGTTTGATCGTCGAAAAATTCATTTTAAAAATTAATCTTGTAAATCGGGAACAGTTCTCGTTGTTGGGGTGGTATCTTCACTAGATTTTCCGATTCCTGGCATAAAAATTGAATATGAAATTTTTTAATAATTTTTTTATATAACTAAAATTTATATATTTTCACATGTATATAGCTCGATCATTGAAAAACTCATTTTCAAAATTTATCTTATAAACGGTGAACAAATCTCGTTGTTGGGTGTGGTACTTTTACTAGATTTTTCTAATCCTCACATGCAAGATTAATTGGAAATTTTTTATTAATTTTTTTATATGACTAAAATTGATATATCTTAACATACATACAGTTGGATCATTGAAAAAATCATTTTAAATATTAATCTTGTAAATCGGGAATGAGTCTCGTTGTTGGGAGGGGTAATTTTACTAAATTTTCCTAATCCTGACATGCATGATGGATTTCAAAATTTTTAATATTTTTTTCATATGACTAAAATTGATATATCTTAACATCCATACGATTGGATCATCGAAAAAATTATTTTAAAAATTAATCTTGTAAATCTGGAACGAGTCTCCTTGTCGGGAGTGGTACTTCTACTAGATTTTTCTAATCCTGACATGCATGATGGATTTCAAATAACTCCACATTAGTAATGAGGTCTTTTGGGATGTGCCAAATAAAAAATCTATGACAGCTCAACCAAAAGCGGATAATATTATCTTAATGTAGAGTTAATTTCTTTTTAGTAAGGCCAACAAGTGGTATCAGAATTTCAGGTTATAATGGTCCATACGAATTTCAAATGAGCTCCATAAGAAGCGGTATATAGACTATTTCAGGATGCACCTAAAGGGGAGGCAAGTAGGCCTTCCAGTATGGGCTATTCCGGTATGACTTAAGGGGGAGCTATATCACACAATAAGGTGGCAGTTTTTGCAGGTGTCGTTCTCGATTTATAGATTGTTAGGAGTTGTCCTACATCATTTGTAGGAGAGGCAGATTGGTTGTTAATAAGCAGCGAGTTAACTCCATTATTATGATCTTTTGGGATGTGCCTAAAAATAAATTTGTGTCGTTTTGGCCCAAAGCAAAAAATATCATACTAATGTAAAGTTAAGACTCGGACGCGGCCCAACCTACTTCCTCAACTTTCCATTTCTAAATATTTAGGTATGTTTCTACATGACTTCATCATATTCTTACACTTTATATACACCCATAAACACAATCAAACAAACTTTCATAGATACACTTAAATAGCAAGATAAGAATATTAGAACCCTGATAAGAGAGGGTGATGAAAGGGAAAAGTTGGATAAATGCTGCAATATTATTGTTTTAATGATGCATCAACCTGAGAAAACTGAGAAGTCAGTTACCAATATTAATACGTAAGGAAGACGGAAGTTACAAATATGAATCAGAAACTTGAGAAGTCAATCTCGAGGGTTTTTAAAAGTTTGGATCCACTTGAATCTTATCTTGCAAAATATCTGCAACATAGAAATCAGAACGTTGTCAACAAGAAATGTAACAGCAGTAGTGGCTTTTGAGACTCGGTAGTGGGCATAGAGAATAATGATGATCTATCTTTACTCAATTGCTACAGCTGGGAAGATTACTATAGAGAGGGTAATCACATAAATAAGTGTGATCTGTGTTTAAATTTTCCTGCTGGCTGTGAGATTCATGAAGCAGTATGACCAAAAATAAAAAAACAGATGATTGAAATAGTTTTTCAGATACTTGATGATAAAACTTTCACTAGTAATCTTACGACAGTGAACTCATGTGTCGAACATATATTGGAAGCAGTGGTGGTTGAAGCTTGCATAAATGCTTCTGAAGTTAAGCATAAGGATACTATATCGGGATCAGTAAATTCCTTGCTGACAATTGACAAAGTTTTAGAGCCTCACACCAATGACGCACATGGCATCTATTCAGCAGATTATTCATTAAAACAACATTCTTCCATTATTGAAGAGAACACAAATTACTCCATTCGTACATCTGGAGACTGTTAGAACTTGTCCTACATCATTTGTGGGAGAGGCAGATTAGTTGTTAATAAGCAGCGAGTTAACTCCGTTAGTATGATCTTCTGGGATGTGCCTAAAAATAAATTTGTGCGGTTTTGGCCCAAAGCAAAAAATATCATACTAATGTAAAGTTAAGACTCGCACGCGGCCCAACCTTCTTCCTCAACTTTCCATTTCTAAATATCTAGGTATGTTTCTACACGACTTCATCATATTCTTACATTTTATATACACCCATAAACACAATCGAACAAACTTTCATAGATACACTTAAATGGCTAGACGAGAGTATTAGAACCCTGATAAGAACGGGTGATGAAAAGGAAAAGTACGATAAATGCTGCAATATTATTGTTTTATTGATGCAGCAACCTGAGAAACTTGAAAAGTCAGTTACCAATATTAATATGTAAGGAAGACGGAAGTTACGAATACAAATCAGAAACCTGAGAAGTCAATCTCGAGGGTTTTTGAAAGTTTGGATCCACATGAATCTTATCTTGCAAAATATCTGCAACATATAAATGAAAATGTTGTTAGCAAGAAACATAACAGCAGTAATAGCTTTTGGGACTCGTAGTGGGTACAGAGAATAATGATGATCTATCTTTACTCAATGGCTACAGCTGGGAAGATTACTATAGAGAGGGTAATCAAATAAATAAGTGTAATCCGTGTTCAAATTTTCCTACTAGTTGTGAGATTCATGAAGCACTATGCCCAAAAAATAAAAAACAGAAGACTGAAATAGTTGTTCAGATACCTGATGACAGAACTTGCATCAGTAATCTTATGACAGTGAACTCATGTGTCGAACATATATTAGAAGCAGTGGTGGCTGAAGCTTGCATAAATGCTACTGAAGTTAAGCATGAGGATACTATCACTAATGTCATTAAAATCATCACACAAAATCTCTGGAGAACCCTCACCAAAAGAATGAGAAAAGTCATGCAAGTAATTCAATAGCCATCTACAAGAGATAATATTCATCATAAAAATTAATAAAGAAATAGAAAAGGGAGACCTTTGAAGATCATTCCGCCTAGCTAAAAAAGAAATACTTTGAGCTTTTTTCAAAATACCTGAGACATTCCACATAGAATCATCCCATCCCACCGAAATGTTGGAAGCGTATATGGGCTTGGGCTTAATATAGATCAAATTGATATGACTCAAACACACACTGTATATCTTTGATATTGAAACAAACACCAAGTTTATTTTAAATCTCACACCCACAAAGCTACAACTTGACACAAGGCTACGGCCTTATTTCTTTCTCTCTGTTGCTTTACAAACTCACTTCTGTGTATTCTATTACATTCAGAGAGGACCAGCCTATTTATAGGCTTCATATATGCATGCATTACATCAGGGCTTACATCACTACTATTTATTACTACATAGACTTTTACCAGCCTACAATACTGACTAACTTAACATGCAGCCTACCATATTTTACGTATCTATAATTATTGCCAGCCTTCAGACCTTATCTTGACAACCCAGCCTTCTAATCTTGAACAACTGTTATATGCTACGCATTTCAAGGGAGACTTCATCACATCTCTTGTATGAATTCTTGACCATGCATGCAGGTTGCCTACCATAATATATGCTTCTCTGTTGCTGGATATATAGCTGGTGCCTGGTGTAGTGTCAACCTTGAATACTATCACCATAATTTATTACACACGCCACCTTGCATGTATTGGTAATCTAGTGCCCACCATATTTTTAGGAATTAACTTCTGGTTGCTGCTCTTATTTTCTTTCCTTCATATTACTACATCTATAACCCAGCTGTATGTTATTTATTTCAAATTATGGAAGAGTTTGAATTCTAACACTCCCCCTCAAACTCGACTTTGCATTCCGAGCTTCATCTTCATTTTGTGAAATACTTCCGGCTTCAATGGCTTCGTAAATATATCCGCTAAATTTTCTTCAGTCCTGCAGTGCACCAATTCCACAATTTTGTCATTCACCTGTTCTCGAATAAAATGATATTTAATATTGATGTGCTTGCTTCGACTGTGTGACACTGGATTTTTCGCTAGAGAAATAGCAGATTTATTATCCACGTAAATAGTAACCGGATCTTCCTTGCCAAGTTTTAACTCTCCCAATATGTAGCCTAGCCACATAGCTTGACACGCGCATGCTGCTGCTGCGATGTATTCCGCCTCACATGTTGAGAGAGCAACTGTTTGCTGCTTCTTTGATGACCACGAAAATATCGCCGAACCGATATGAAAAGCATATCCAGAAGTGCTTTTCCCGTCATCCAAATCACCACCATAATCACTATCTGAGTAACCAACTAATTTTGAATCCTGAGAGTGTGTATAAAATAGACCATGATCGAGTGTTCCTTTTATGTACCTCAAAATTCTTTTAGCTGCCATGAAGTGATCTTGCTTCGGCTTCTCCATGTACCTACTAACTAGTCCAACCCCATACATGATATCTGGACGAGTAAAAGTTAGGTACCTTAGACTTCCAACCAGACTTTTGAACAACGTCGGATTTACCGACTTCCTTGTTGAATCAATTCTGAGCTTTATGATTGCTTCTGCTGGTGTGCTCACCGACTTGCATTCCTCCATTCTGAATTTCTTTAAAATCTGCTCAGCATACTTTTTCTGCGACATAAAGATCCCATCTTTGCTTTGCTTGACTTCGACTCCAAGAAAGTAAGACATTTGACCAATATCTGTCATCTCAAATTCGTTAGTCATAACTTTCTTAAAATCATCAAACATACCAGGGTTGTTTCCAGTAAAAATCATGTCATCCACGTATAAGCACACGATCATAATATCTCCCCCTGAATTTGTTTTCGTGTAAAGTGCATGCTCGTAGGGACTCTTCACAAAACCATTTTTCTGGAAATATTCATCAACCCTTGTGTTCCATGCTCGCGGAGCTTGCTTCAAACCATACAGTGCTTTCTTTAGTCGGTAGACTTTATCTTCCTTGCCTTTCTGAACATATCCCGGTGGTTGCTCGATATAGACTTCTTCTTCAAGATAACCATTCAAGAATGTTGACTTCACATCCATCTGATATATCTTCCACTGATTCTGAGCTGCGATTGCTGTAAGAAGTCTTATGGTATCAACTCTTGCAACCAGAGCAAATACCTCATCATAGTCAATCCCATATCTCTGCTTGTAGCCTTTAGCCACCAACCTTGCCTTGTGCTTTTCCACTTCACCGTCTTGGTTGGTCTTTGTCTTGTAGACCCATTTGACACCAATTGCTTTGTGTTCTTCTGGAAGAGTTGTGAGCTCCCAAGTATCATTCTTCTTGATTGCACCAATTTCTTCATCCATTGCTTTATTCCATTTGCTTTTTTCAGAAGCTTCTTCAAATGTAACGGGATCACACTCAGCCATTAAGCAAAACAATGAATAATCAAAGGTAGTTTGTACCGGACTTGTTGCATCATAGATATCATTTAGACTCCGCATTTTTCTTGGTGCTCCCCCTGAACTGTTGCTATTGCTGCTTCCTGAACTCGATGGTGTCGAGGCAGGAGTTTGTTGGTTTGGACTTTGTGAAGGAGTTGGATCATTATTTCCATCATCTTGAACATTGGTGTCATCACCGTCATCATCTTCATCCTGAAAAAACAAACCAGCAACTTTTCTTTCTTCCTCGCTCCATCTCCAATAATCTGATTCGTCAAACTCAACATCTCGAGAAATGATTAATTTCTTCGTGAGGGGATTGTAGAGTCTGTACGCCTTGCTTCTTTTGTCATATCCGGTAAAGATGCACTTCTCGCCTTTATCATCCAGCTTCTTCCTTTTCTGATCTGGAACATGTGCATATGCAATGCACCCAAAAATTCTGAGATGTCCAACAGATGGTTTGCTACCACTCCATGCTTCATTTGGAGTTTTGTTTCTGACACTTTTAGTTGGACAACGATTCAACAAATAAACTGCACATAGAACGGCTTCAGCCCAGAAAGTTCTCGGCATATGCTTTGCTTTGACCATGCTCCTTGCCATGTCAAGAATAGTGCGATTCTTTCTTTCTGCAACACCATTTTGTTGAGGAGTGTATGCCGTTGTTAGCTGATGATTAATTCCATGTGCTCGACAGAAACTTCTAAAGAGATTTGAGGTATACTCTCCTCCTCTGTCTGATCGAAGTGTCTTCAAATAATGACCACTTTGTTTCTCCGCCAACGCTTTGAACTCCTTGAATTTATCAAGAGCTTCTGACTTTTCTTTCAGGATATACACCCAACTTTTTCTGCTAAAATCATCAATAAATGTTAGGTAATACCTGTTACCTCCAAGTGACGGAATATCAAATGGACCAGCAATATCTGTATGAACAATCTCCAGTGGCCTCCTGGCTCTCCATGATTTTCCAACGGGAAAACTTTGTCTGTGTTGCTTCCCCTTAACACATGCTTCACACAAATTTTCTGGTTCATTTATTTCTGGCAAACCGTCCACCATCTTTGTTTTTAACAATAATTTCAAGCCAGAAAATCCAAGATGACCGAATCTTAAATGCCACAACCACGAGTCATTTTTATTGACCGACTTTAAACACTTCTGCGCCTTCGTCTGCATATCAAGTGTAAACAAACGATTCTTTGACATCTCCACATCTGCAATTAATTCTCGATCCTGATTCCTGATGACGAGAGAATTATCCTGCATCTGTATATAATATCCTTTCTCCACAAGTTGGCCAAGACTGATGATGTTACTTTTCAAAGCAGGTATATGGTAAACATCATTAATAAACTTTTTCTCACCAGTCTTCAATACAATCGTAATTGTACCTTTGCCTTTGACTGGAATCTTCGATGAATCACCAAACGTAACTTCTCCGCTGATGGTCTCGTCTATCTCCGTAAATAAATCCTTGTGGCCTGTCATGTGGTTGCTCGCACCAGAGTCAAGATACCAAACATTTTTCTTGCTCTCCTCGTCTCCTTTATAAGTGAGGAACATAGCAGTGCCAACATCTTTATCTTCTTTTGCTGCTGCAAAATGACTTCTTTCTTCCACTTTCGGTGATCTACATTCATAACTGAAATGGCCAAATTTATTGCAATTATAGCACTGAAATTGAGACTTGTCACCTCGTTGAAATCCTCCTCGTCCTCGACCTCTAAAATTCTGACCACGTCCAGATGGACGATAACCTTCAGTGTTCTGGCTTCTGTTGAAGGACTGTCTTCCACGTCCTCTTCCACCACGGTAGCCACCTCTAAAGCCACCTCTTCCATGACCAGAACTGCTACTGCTTGAACTTTCACCAATGGACACCTTACTTTGCAATGCCTTTTCTAAATGGCTTGTATCATCATACTGGTTCATCCGCTGCTCATGGGCTTGAAGTGAACCAACTAGCTCATCAATAGAAATTGTGGACAAATCTTTTGACTCCTCGATAGAAGTAACGACATAGTCAAATTTTCTTGTCAATGAGCGGAGTAATTTTTCCATGACCCGAACATCATCGAGACTTTCTCCGTTTCTCTTCATCTCATTTGTCATCATTTTCAAACGCGTAACATATTCACTAATATTTTCTGAGGTCTTCATTTTTATATTTTCGAACTCCCCGCGTAGAACTTGAAGCCGCACCTTTTTTACTTTCTCCACGCCTTGGAATGATTTCTGCAAAATCTCCCACGCATCTTTTGCTGTTTTTGCTTCTGAAATTTTTTCAAAGGTAGATTCATCAACACCTTGAAAAAATGTGTACAACGCCTTTTTGTCCTTTTTACGGGACTCCTTTAACGCCATCTTCTCGGCATTTGGAAGTGCTGCTTCAGCGGTTGCATCTGCGGGCTCGTTAAACCCACTTTCGACAATATCCCAATTGTCGTAGGAACCGAGTAACACCTTCATTTGGATACTCCAATTCCCGTAATTTGTGGACGTCAATTTTGGAATATTTGGTTGCACCATATTCGCCATTTTCTTGAACGGAACGCTGGCTCGGATACCACTTGTTGGAAGCGTATATGGGCTTGGGCTTAATATAGATCAAATTGATATGACTCAAACACACACTGTATATCTTTGATATTGAAACAAACACCAAGTTTATTTTAAATCTCACAACCACAAAGCTACAGCTTGACACAAGGCTACGGCCTTATTTCTTTCTCTCTGTTGCTTTACAAACTCACTTCTGTGTATTCTATTACATTTAGAGAGGACCAGCCTATTTATAGGCTTCATATATGCATGCATTACATCAGGGCTTACATCACTACTATTTATTACTACATAGACTTTTACCAGCCTACAATACTGACTAACTTAACATGCAGCCTACCATATTTTACGTATCTATAATTATTGCCAGCCTTCAGACCTTATCTTGACAACCCAGCCTTCTAATGTTGAACAACTGTTATATGCTACGCATTTCAAGGGAGACTTCATCACATCTCTTGTATGAATTCTTGACCATGCATGCAGGTTGCCTACCATAATATATGCTTCTCTGTTGCTGGATATATAGCTGGTGCCTGGTGTAGTGTCAACCTTGAATACTATCACCATAATTTATTACACACGCCACCTTGCATGTATTGGTAATCTAGTGCCCACCATATTTTTAGGAATTAACTTCTGGTTGCTGCTCTTATTTTCTTTCCTTCATATTACTACATCTATAACCCAGCTGTATGTTATTTATTTCAAATTATGGAAGAGTTTGAATTCTAACACGAAATACGTCCATTATAGTTGAAACTCCATTTAATGTGGATTGCTAACGAAGTATCTCAAGATATAGCAGTAGATTCTTGAACTCTAGTCTTTAAAAAAGCAAAAAGAGAGACTTCATTATTGCAATAAAATCCTTTTTAAAAGATACTTTATTATCGAGTCATCTCACATTAAACAAACAAAAATCAATCATAAAAAAATTTCAAGTGGACGACTGAGTTAGGGAGATCCCCAAACTACTCTTTTCTTAAATTTCTTTCGCTTATTATTTGGCATCTGTGAAAGTTTATCTACCGAGACCATGTCCTGGAAGGAATTAGGCAGATGTGGGGATTATTTGGGGGGCTAATGGCTTTGTTTGCGTTCAACCCTGTGTTGGGCCAACATCAGTTTAAGCAACATTTGATAGTTGGTTGATTCTAAACATGGAAGGCGAAGACACAACAACTTGCTTTAATTTGCTTGAGCTAGCATCAATATTAACACGTTCTTTGAAGTTAACCAACAAGTTTAACACTACTTCACTGGATTGCCAACGTGCATGTGCTAATACGTTTTGTGCAAACCATTTACGTGCATTGTAATGAAAAAATGGGCATATTTTTTAGCCCCAGTGCATTATTTGATAAAATATATGTGAGAGATATAGGAACATGGAAATATCAAAGAGTGCGGTTTGAAAACATCAAGTTTTCCCAGATTTGTCTCAAAATATGGTATTTTTCATAGCCGCGATGACTTACGACAATTTCAATATGATGCAATACAAGAGATGGACGTAAGAACGTAAAGTCAGAAAGCATACAACACAATAAATCTACCAGGCTATCAAAAATACTTAACTGCAGATATCATGCTTTATGTAAATATAGGAAAATATAAACCCATGCTTAGTAATATCAATGGAAATAAAATCTTTCAAACACAGATATCCCTATCAAATTAAAAAGTTCCCACTAGAACGTAGTGGATATGGATTCATCTGAGATCTAAACGCGTATAGTAATGAAACAATGAAACAAATTAAGATCCTAACAGGTATATATAGTACAATTGTAACTCTTTCCCGTTCATCGACTTTTTGCTCCATCAACTCAAAAAATGTAGTTGGCACTTCATTGAGGAACAAGGATACACGGGGTTGTGAATGTATATATCATTACATATAATAACAGTTTAATTTAAAACATGTTAGCTACACAAAAAATATGTATGTCACTTACCGGTGCATGTACTCCAACTACCATGAATGATCCTTGTTTTCTTCAATTTTTTTCTACTAAAAATTAAATGAAATTTTAATTACCAGAATATTAGAGAGTCTATCTTGCTTAAAACAATAACTACAAGATAATTACATTTAAACAACTTTGATTCCACTACAATCAATGGAAAAAATATTATTTAACAATTTAGGCACTGCGAGATTATTGGGTAGAATTGCATTTTAAACAACTTGGATTCCACTACAATCAATCGAAAGAACATTATTTAATAATTTAGGCACGGTTAGATTCTTGGGTAGAAATGGCTGCAGAAAATGCTATTTAGTTCGTTTACTTTTTTATCATTACTAAAAATTGGAGAATATCATAATTAAGTCTACTATATCAATGAAAAGTTGGAGACTTGAGCATGAGACACGATATAGAATAGTGTATGTCTCCAACTCTTTTCCAAGCAGGGAGCAATTTACATTTTCTTCAAATATATATCTAGCTTAGTTGCCCAATGAGCGATTAATGTAGAATCAAATATATATGAAAATAAAGCATGTACCGATATGCAAAATAATAGCTTATGAGCAAAGCGCAACATAGTGTGAAGAGGAGTGGGGAAATCAAAATACAATGCTCAGTCTCACTACACCTTTTGATTATATTTTTTTTAAAATGTGAATTATTTTAAGTCTTGTGTTCTCTTACCTTGGAAAATATTTTAAATGAAATTGATTTATCTTAATTAAGGCTATTCCCTTGTCATTAGATTGTGTGTTCCTTTCTTACATTGATGGAGACCACACATTTCTTATAAATTTCTGATAACATGTCATGTGTTTAATCCTTTGTTATCGAACTATAAGGACACATGCAATCGATAATTCACGAATTTTACATGAAAAGATCATATGTAAGAATATACTTGGGGAAAGAATTAAATAGTGGTGAAAATAATATCCGGAAAACATAATAAGATAACATCGTTGTTGCAAGTGGAAACATAATTCATATGCATAATTTTAAAAAAATGTAAATATATGTTGCTAATTTGATCACCAAACATTTTTGGGCATGAGTAAAGCACATGAATAAGATAAAAAAGAAAACAAGACAAAGTTAAAATTGACTCACATTTTGTGGTGAGCCTTTCTGAGATATTTGCAGTGATTGTAGCATCAGTGTGGCTTTTTTCACATGAGACTGAAAATGAATTGTATTAACTTGATTGCATATATAAGATCTTGAATTGAGACTCACATGTACATAAAATAATTATTTATTTATGATTTAAAATTCATGAATGATATTACTATAAAACCTGTGCAGGTGATTGTGGATTCCCCTCAAGCCAGAATACAACCCACGATTCCTTCAGCAAACTATAACTGTGATTCATCACTATGCCAAGAACAACAGTAATTTACATTAGGGAAAGAGGAGTATAAAATGACTCTTCAAGAAAATTGGCACATATTATACTTAAAATGGAGGAGGCACCATTCAATTAAATATGTTTCTAAAACTATTCTTTCACTTCAAAGATATAATCATATATATAAGAAGAAAGACACTTACATTGAGACTTCTTAACATTTGCTTCTTTGGAAAAAATTTCAGCAGTCTTCTCAAATCCCTCTTTCTTCAAATAATCATAAATGTATAGATTCACCCTAAAAATTTCCAAATCAAATAAATTCAAATGGTGAATTAGAGATATAATATAAAAGCAAATAATGTAATGCTTAGTTAATATGTGTGTATATATAAGTATAACTTACATTGTTTTTTCAAAGACAAAAAAAACTTACATCTGATCAACATCTCTTTCTCTTCCAAAAAATATATTCTTCTCATCTTTCAAATCTCTTCCCAATTCCATTTTATACAAGATTGCAATATACACCTTTCAAGATCACACAAAAGAAATATCAAGATTATATATTAAATTTTAAAATAAAAGATTCTTGATTTCTCTGTTAAAAAAATAGAGTATATAGAAAAAGAATTTTGAATTAATCGTAATAAAGGCATAGTATGTAAAACAAATATTATGGCATATAGAAAAGAAAATTAGAGTATATGGGAAAAAATCATTAATTTATTGTAAGAATATATGTTGAAAAGAATCTTTAATTCATTATTTGAAGAGCAAAGGAATAAATGCTTATCTCTAATTAAGTTTGATACCAGTAAGATTTTTTCCTACTCCAAAACAATAAAAAAGGTAAAAAAGCATGAGGAAAAAAATAAATGGTTCACCTACCATAATATCACAGCTAGAAAATATCTTGTAGATTTAAATAAAGGAAATCATCATACAAATCATTTATCTTAAATACATATAACATTACTAATTAAAAATATAAATAATTTCTCCATACAAGTAAATATAGCATAACTAATTTTATAAATTTACGTTAAGATTTTAAATAAAAAATGACCAAAGTACAAATTTTCATAAAAAATTATGGGATAAATACTTTGATTTTTTTTCTTTAAATTTTTATTTAGAAAATGAATGTGGAAGAAGGGTAAAGGGTCATGGTTCATAGTATAGACATCTAAAATCTTAAACAATCACTAAGCCTAAGGAGATTATGAATTATAAGTTATTATTAGGCTATACCATCATAACAAGCCAACTCAACTCACAATATCACTTTACATGGCCAAATAGAGTCAACCATTTGGACTACTGATAGGTTTGTTTTGCACATGTCTTGTTTTCCTTTTAGAAAGTTCAGAATCTTTAAAGAGCTTACAGTTTTGTATATAATAGATATAGAATAATTAAATTTGAAAGAAGTTCAATGAAGATGGTTGGAGCACCAAATTGAGGGAAGAAGAATTTTTGAAGTTAATAAGTTAGAGGAATTCTCTAAGTCCTATATTGTGAATTCTAGAAGACGTATGTAGTTAAGTTCATCAAATCCCAGTAGTAATGTTTGATTCACAGCCATATCCTCAAGTTCAAATTTGGTCTATATCACTCTAGATGGAGAAGTTTAACTTTATGTTATACCCTGATGTCAAAAAAACATAATGCATCGAGAAGTCAGAGTTATTCAAGATCATGAAGTTCAAAGTGAACTATATCATCAGGTCAAGCAAAGCAAAGTTCTTGATATATTTACAAATTTACCATAAAAGGAGAAATGGATCACAATAGCATATTGTACATGGAGATGGTCCATGCACATGTATCAAGCCTATAGTTAAACTTGGAGAGAAAGAAAAGAATAAATACCCATAAAAAAAAGAGGACGTATGGAAGAATAAAGTGGTCCTGAAAAGCTTCCAAGGGTCTCCTTGCAACGTTTGGCCTTGCAGAATATGACAGTTTACTGCAAATGGGTGTGCACACCTTGTAATACATTATTTTTGTTGGACTTATTTTTAAACATGTTTTTATTTATTTGCAGAGTTTTATTATGTTTGAATAAATCAATGTGTACGTTGTAGTAGTCATAGGTGGTTAGGAGAACGTGGAGTTATATTAGTATCATGTCCTGGTTTGAAGGAGTTTAGTTGATAGGTGTTTCTATTTAATAACCTCTGTAATCTTTTATTCTAGTCAAGTAATCCCAGTTGCAGTTCCAAGCATATATTACCATTCTGTATCTTAGCATATCAGTTTAGTTCTAACATCTGGTATCAGAGCTCTGAACACACTCATTCGTCCTCTACGATCGAGAAAAATAGTCAATGGCAGAGTCAAGCAAAGGAAGGGAAGGGCAAATCGGCATAAGCTACCCAATGCTCACTAAAACCAACTATACCACCTGGGCTATGAAGATGAAGGTATTCTTGGAGGCATACAATGTGTGGGAAGCAGTAGAGCCCAAAGACCCAAAGACCGTCGTTGAGAACAAGGCAGACAAGCGGGCTATGACGATAATTTATCAATCTATCTCTGAAGAATTGTTGTTGATGCTAGCAGGACATACGACTGCAAAAGACGTGTGGGAGGCTATTAAAACGGCTTCTCTGGGTGCTGACAGAGTAAAAAAGGCTAAGGCACAAACTCTCAAGGCTGAGTTTGAGTCATTAACCATGAAAGATTCAGAACAGTTGGATGATTTTTGCTTGAAATTGAATGGCTTGGTCGCGAAGATCAGGGCACTCGGTGAATCAATTGGAGAAGAGTATGTTGTCAAAAAGATACTAAGGGCAGTGCCAACAAAGTTTCTACAGATTGCTTCAGCTATTGAGCAGTTTGGAAACGTTGAAACAATGTCCATTGAGGAAGTAATCAGCTCTTTAAAAGCTCATGAGGAACGTCTTTCGGGACAGGTGGAGAGCAAGGAGGGTCATCAACTTTTGATGACTGAAGAAGAATGGTCGAAACATGAAGCCACAAATGGAAAGCTCCTGCTTACGCGAGAAGAGTGGCTGCAACGATCAAGTCGAGGTGGATACCAAAGAAGTCATGACAGAATTGACATGAGTAAGGTTAAGTGTTTTAATTGTGGAATATATGGACATTTCGCAGGGGAGTGTAGAAAGCCTAAAAGGGACAGGGTGCAGCGTGGTGAGGCAAATCTAACTCAAGCTACCGATGATGAACTTGCTCTTTTGATGGCCATGACTGATAATGACGTAGATGGCGTGATTTTGCTAAGTGAAGGTGAAAATTCGAATGAAAAGGAGGTTGCAGAAAACATGTGGTATCTCGATAACGGTGCGAGTAACCATATGACTGGATGTCATGACAAGTTCGAGAGTTTGGACAGATCAAAGCAAGGACAGGTCAAATTTGGTGATGGTTCATTGGTACAAATTGAGGGAAAAGGGACAATTAACATGGTTTGCAAGAACGGAGAAATCAGGAAGCTTCATGGTATTTACTATATCCCTACTCTACGTAGTAACATCATAAGCCTGGGTCGGCTTTCAGAAGAAGGCTACCGAGTTGTTTTGAATGGGGAAAGTTTGTGGGTTTACGATAGTTGTGGCCGACTCATGATGCACGTACAGAGGTCTACAAATCGTCTTTATAAGATTCATATCAAAAACAACAAGGAGATGTGTTTGCTGACAAAAGGGGAAGAGGAAACTTGGCTTTGGCACTCAAGACTTGGGCACGTTAATTTCAAAGCTATGCAGTTGATGGCAAGAAACAGAATGGTGTATGATTTTCCCACAATCCATTTGCCAAAAGACCTCTGTAGCACCTGCCTTCTCACAAAACAACAACGTAAGCCTTTCTCTCATTCAAATTTTGTTGCTAAATCTGTATTAGAATTAATACATGGTGATTTATGTGGACCTATCTCACCTCCCACCCCTGCTGGTAACAAATATTTTATGCTCTTGGTTGATGACTTCAGTCGTATGATGTGGGTTTACATGCTAAAAACTAAAGATGAAGCCTTAAGTTGTTTTAAATGATTTAAACTGTTAGTTGAGAATGGTACAAAAACAACTATACAAGTATTTCGTACTGACCGTGGAGGCGAGTTTTGCTCCAAAGAATTCGAAAATTTCTGTGCAGATTCAGGCATTCTCAGGCATTTTACGGCACCCTACACACCGCAGCAAAACGGTGTTGTAGAGCGTCGTAACCGTACTGTGACAGTTATGGCCAGAAGTCTATTAAAGAAAAGGGCTGTACCAGCACAGTTTTGGGGAGAAGCAGTAAAGCACGCTGTTTATGTGCTCAATAAATTACCTACACGCTCTCTCTCACAAATCTCTCCTCATGAAGCTTGGTCTGGGCATAAACCAAGTGTTGCAGACTTAAAGATTTTTGGCTGTATGTGGTATATGAAGATTCCATCAGTATTCACTCGAAAACTTGATGATCGAAGTCGTGTATTAGTACATTTTGGGATAGAATCAGGGACAAAGGCATACCGCCTATATGATCCCACCTCAGGGCGTATTCACGTTTTGCGCAATATGGTGTTTGATGAATCAAAAGGCTGGAATTGGTCTGTTTCAAGTCATGACACAGAAGTGCCCACACAGTCTCTTGTTTTTCCTGACCTCGGTCCTGAGAATGACAGTGTAGAACCTCTCACACCACCATCTCTGTCCCAGCCCTCTTCACCAAGCTCTGTCACTGGTTCTGTTACATCTGGAACTGGTTCTATTACACCTGAAAGTGAACCATAACGTTTTCAGACTCTTGCTGATATCTACGATACTACTGAGGTTGTTGAGCTCGAAGAAGAACTACTCTTGTCTGGTGTAGACGAACCTGTCACTTTTGGGCAAGCCATCAAAGATGAAGCTTGGCGTGCAGCAATGGATACAGAAATTGATATAATTGAGAAGAACCAGACTTGGAAGCTTACAGATTTAACACAAGGTCACAAGGCCATCGATCTCAAGTGGGTGTTTAAATTAAAACGAGATACTTCAGGTGCCATCACCAAACACAAAGCACGCCTGGTGGCGAAAGGCTATACACAACAACATGGTATTGACTACAACGAAGTCTTTTCCCCAATGACTCGATTGGAAACGGTGCGTCTCCTTCTAGCTCTTGCTACTAAAAATGAATGGGAGGTTCACCACCTCGATGTTAAATCCGCTTTTCTGAATGGAGTTCTCGATGAAGAAGTGTACGTTGCTCAGCCCAAAGGTTATGTGAAAGCAGGCTCTGAGACTAAGGTCTATAAATTTCTAAAAGCTCTCTATGGTCTATGTCAGACACCTCGAGCCTGGTATGCTCAACTAAACAAGTGTCTACTTCGTTTGGGTTTCATTAAATGCCCTTACAAACATGCTGTTTACACCCGGCAAAATGGAACTGATTCGTTACTTGTTGGTGTCTATGTGGACGATTTACTTATCACTGGTACTTCCGTTTCAGCCATTGTCAAATTCAAGGGGGAGATGAATCATGAATTGAAAATGACTGACCTTGGCAAGTTATCTTACTACCTGGGATTGGAGGTTGAGCAACACAAGGGATGTATAGAGATAAAGCAGACAGCGTATGCAAAGAAGGTGCTGCAACGAGCTGGTTTAAGTGAGTGTAACTCTGTAAAGTACCCCATGGAGTTAAAATTACAGATTGATGCGGACAGAGCTGGAGAAGCTGTGAATTCAACTCATTATAAAAGCCTGGTAGGAGGATTACGGTACCTGGTTTATACACGACCTGACATAGCTTTTTCGGTAGGAATAGTCAGTCATTACATGGAGAAACCCACGGTGATGCATTTAAACGTAGTAAAGCGAATTTGCCGATAATTGAAGGGTACCTTGCACTATGGATTGGTCTACACAAAAGGTAAGGGGAATTATTTACTGTCTGGCTTTTCTGATAGTGATCTTGCTGGTAGTATCGAGGATCGAAAAAGCACGGGTGGAATGGCGTTCTATCTTGACGAGAGCTTGATTACATGGGTTTCTCAGAAACAAAGATGTGTAGCATTATCCTCATGTGAAGCAGAGTTTATGGCTGCTACCACTGCTTCTCGCCAAGGTATATGGCTCCAAAGAGTGCTGAGTCAGATCATGAATATCAAGGCTGGTCCAGTTGTACTCTATATTGACAACAAATCTGCTATAGATCTTGCGAAAAATCCTGTTTTTCATGGTAGAAGCAAGCACATTGATGTGCGTTATCACTTCATAAGAGATTGTGTCGAGCAGGGATTAATAGTGATTAAACACATCAAGACCAGTGAACAACGTGCCGACATATTGACAAAAGCCCTGTCTGCTGCAAAGTTTGAACAGATGCGAAGTTTGCTTGGAGTCAAGAATCTGGAACGTGTTTAAAATTAAGCGGGAGCATGTTGGAGTTATTTTTAAACATGTTTTTATTTATTTGAAGAGTTTTATTATGTTTGAATAAATCAATGTGTACGTTGTAGTAGTCATAGGTGGTTAGGAGAAGGTGGAGTTATATTAGGATCATGTCCTGGTTTGAAGGAGTTTAGTTGATAGGTGTTTCTATTTAATAACCTCTGTAATCTTTTATTCTAGTCAAGTAATCGCAGTTGCAGTTTAAAGCATATATTACCATTCTGTATCTTAGCATATCAGTTTAGTTCTAACAATTTTATATATAGAGTGCACATCCCAGTATTAGTTGTGTGTAACAGATAGGAGGTTCATATTGTAATATAATTTCTCTCTATAAGCCAAACTCCAGAACTTGTTCTTGAGAAGAATCCAAGAAGAACATCAATATTTTTCTTGAACGATGTAATTTATTTATATCTTATATAAAGTAATTTGAATAAATTATCTTTGTATTCTTGCATAGTATTTATGCAGTTAGTTTTATATTACAGTTAGTAAATGTATATGTTTAAAATAACATAAATTAATATCTTTAATGAACTAACTTAACCAAAAGAAAAGACCACTCTCAGGGGTATAGTATCAAGAATCTATACAAACATATTTGACAAATAAGTTGAAATTTAGGGGAACTAACTCAATGACAGAAATCTATACAAACTAAAAGCAGAGCAAAAAAAAATATAATAATTTTATTGGAATAATGGTAAATAATAAAGAAAAACTAATGCATTTTTTAGATGAACTAACGGAACTCACATAAGATTGTAACTAAATTGGAGTCATCGTGAATGTTATATCAACTACCAGTGATTTGACACTCTTCAATATTCGGTTGACATATGTCAATATCTTCAAACTGATCTTGTAATTCAGTTTTATTACTTCTTCATTCAAGCTACATCCATTTAAGAAAAAAATAAAAAATGACAGGTAAAATTGAATAGGAAAAATTAAACATGTAAATTTCTTGTAAAATACTTATAGAAATACATAAAAGAGAATGACTTACTCATAGTTAGGGTCAAGTTTACCACATCAACATGGAGTAGTAGCAAGAACCAAATGATGATCAATCAGTCACCTCGTCAAGGGAACCATGCAAGTCAAACATATAAATAACATATTTCAAATTACATTGTATGTTCATATAGGAAAGGTAAGAAGCAAGCATTTCCCAATAATTAAAGAGATATTAAATTTATTAGAAAAATAAAATCGAGAGAAGAAGTTTGGACACCGTATATCTCATCTTGGAAAGTCCATATTTTTAATTTTTTCTTAATAAACAAATGCTTGCAATCCTATTTGCAAGCTTGCGAAGCCGATTGTAGTTTAACAGATATGCTCGAACAATAAGATTTTAGATTCACGTCCACCAAAATTCATATATTTTTCATGAAACTCTACACTAACCTTTTTAAATATCTCATTTCCGATGGCTATCTTTCAATAAATTCCAAGTCCTTGTGTTTTGATACATTTTCGGGTAATGATGTTTTGGCCATAAAGAAAAGTGGAGTGTAAAATTCTATTGGGGTTTTCAAGAAATCTTTTTAAACCATCGGTGATTTCAGAAAAGTTAAGGGGTATGGTGGTTTATGAATTGTTCATGAAATTGTTATGAATAAAGAGAGTAGTTTTGTGAGGATGCTACTAGAAAAAGTAGAATAGACATCGTCTCTTAGACATCGGTTGCTTTTGTGACCGATGAAAAAGGTGTTTTCTACATCAGTTTTGGGAAACCGATGTCTTTTATTGTTATAAACATCAGTTTTTTAGCCCAACCAACGTTATATGTCTGTTTTAAAAAAATTAATCAACGCACCTTCCTCGTTTCCCCCTTAACCAAATAATTCATTCCCTCCATGTGTTTTCCCCTTATTTTTTGACTTAGTAAAATTCTCCCCCCTTTTTTCACCCACATCTTCCCCCTCTTTTTTATTAAAAAAACAAAAAACAAAAAACAAAAAACAAAAAATGTTTTCTCTCATCTTTCATCTCTCATTTCACCAAGAACATTTTTCTCATTGTACTCTCATTTCACAAAGAATATTTCCCACTATGTGCTCTGTAGATTTGGGGGTTGCTCTCATTTCACCAAGGTTGCATTGCATAGAGTCCAAGTCGAATTCAGAGTTGCATTGCATTGAGTCAAAGTCGAAGTCGGAGTCAGAGTTGGATTTCAACTCGGAGTTTAAGGTTTCAGTTCAAGTCGGAGATTGAAGCTAAGCTGGAGGTTAAAGCTTGAATTAGGTAAGTTTTAAACCCTAATTTTAGAATTGGGGGTTTCAATTTGAGACCCTAATTTTTTAATTTTTTATTTGTTTAAGCATCTGCATCTCTGCTTGTTTGAGTTGCTTGTTACATATTCTGTAGTATGGAACTGAGTTGCTTATGCTTGTGTCTTTATTTAATTTATTTTGTTTAAATGATATTATTTTGTTATTTTCAATTTACTTATAATTTTTATATATGTAAACGTATATAAAATGATAGGAATTTATAGTATAATTTGAACACTATAATGCATGCCCTGTCTTGTACTACAAAATCAATACTTAGTATAACAATCAATTTAGATAATGCGGATTTTTTTATAGTATAATGCAGATTACTGAAAAGGAATAATAATTAATTTTGATTTTGGGAATGTAATCTTTGAGTAAGTACTTTATTAAAACTAATATAAAGTTGTGTGGTGTTATAAATTTGCAGTACTCTTGTATATATATACTCTTGTATAATCAATCTTGAATTATTCAACCTCTAGTTAATCAAGCAGAACTTGTACGTTTGGCTATATGATTGTAGCGTAGATTTATACGATTTATATTCTGAAAATGAATGAAACGGCAGACTCTTGCAATCCGTTATGATCGAATAAAACATACAGAGGGAATAAGTTGTTTATAGTTTTAATAAAACAACAAAGTAGCTAAAATAATACCTTTTAGTATAAAGAATTAATAGAGGGAGTGTATAAGAAAAGTTAGAGCAATTGAAAGGTGACTTGTGCTCACATCACCCATTTCTTACATAAGTACATACAGAACTTTTAAATTAAAATTTCTGATTTTTGTTTGAGAAATGTTAGTTAGCATGTGAATAGAGTTTTCTTGGCCTATAGAAGCTAATACTTTACGAGCATCATGTTAGGTGGTGGTTGATTTTGCTCATTATAAATTATATTAATTTTCTATGTTTATTGTCTAGTGTCGTGCTCTGCTTTGTTCTGTGTTTCGTTTCGTTTCATTATTTTAATCAATCAGTGGCGTGCTCTGCTTTGCCGGTAATTATACATAGTAATACATATATATTACTAATTGTATGTTGCTTGTTTCTTAAATATTTGATATAAATATTAGGTAGGAAATAGGTTAGCCTACGAATATGGAGAAAGATTGGATTTCAAAAGAGAGGGATTTGTTGGAATATAAAGTCGGGGTTGAAAAGTTTTTGATTTATGCCGAAGAAAATTGTAAAAATCCTAAAAAAATACTTTGCCCTGTTGTACATGTGTTAATTTCAAGAAATTTCCGGTCAAAGTAATAAGGGGTCATCTCTACGAGAATGGTTTCGGTCTTGGGTATATTGATTGGATTTGGCACAGATCCAAGACTGGTAGGTCGTCAATTGGTAGCACACTTCCCCCTCATGAAGAGGAGCAGAATGCAGATGCATTTAAATCAGTCTTTGAAGCTGCATCAGAACCTGCTACTGTATCGGAAGCGATGCCTGCTGGTGCTTCACAAGCTAATGTGGTTTGTGAAGTATCATATCGTAATCCGGGGGGTAAATCAGGGGGTGATAACAAAGACTCGCATGATTTTAAGAGGTTTGTGGTTGATGCTCAACAACCTTTAATTGAGGGCAGCGACTGTATAAAATTAGATTCGGTGTTAAAATTACATAACTGGAAAGAGAGATTTGGTGTGAGTGATAGCGTATTTAGCGATCTTCTCTCTACAGTTGGCTCATTCATACCTCAGGATAGTGCATTACCTGTTAACGTGTATAAAGCAAAGAGAACTCTTTCCACGCGTGTCCCAATGAATGTGTTCTATACAGGGGTGTAAATGAGATTGCTTCGGAGTGTCCAAAGTGCAAGCTATCTCGCTGGAAGGTGGGTAAGGATGGTAGAGAAATGTATAAAATCCTGGAAAAAATTATGTGGTAATTTCCGGTCATCCCAATATTTAAACAGATGTTTAAATCTTCTTGGACAACTGAGTTATTGACATGGCATTCCAACCAAAGAATTCATGATGGCCAGATGCGCCACCCTGCCGACTATCCTTCTTGGCGGAATATCGATTACAGGTGGTCTGCCTTCGGAAGTGAGCCAAGAAATCTTTGACTAGCTTTATCGGCTAATGGTATTAATCCACATAACAATGGGCTGACCAGTCAGTATTCTTATTGGCCGGTAATATTGGTAACATATAATCTCCTCCGTGGTTATGTAAAAAAAGGAATTTTATGATGTTAACTATATTGGTCTCCGGTCCATATGAACCAGGTAACAACCTTGATGTGTTCTTACAACCGTTAGTTGATGATTTGAAAAAGCTTTGGGAAGAAGGTGAACCGAATGTATACGATGCTTTCATAAAATCTTTTTTCACTTTAAGGGCAACTTTGTTATGGATGATTAATGATTTTTCGGCATATGGTAGTTTGTCTGGCTATCTCAACAAGGGTTATTTGGGTTGTCTATTGTGTCGTAATGATACCGTTGCTAACTATTTACCTTATAGTAGGAAAATATGTTACTAAGGTCATCGTCGATATTTGCCTAGGCATCATCCATACAGGAAGAAGAAGGCATCCTTTAATGGTCAACAAGAGTTTGGACAGCCAAGGCAACCCCTTTCCGGACAAGAAGTGTTGGCACAACAAGAAAATATTACATTTTCTTATGGAAAGGAAGTAAATAAGTCGAAGAAGGTGGACTGTGCTTGGAACAAGAAGTCGGTATTTTTTGAGTTGGAATACTGGAAATTTCATCACATTCGTCACTGCCTTGACATTATGCATGCTGAGAAAAATATGTGTGATAGTCTAATTGGGACGTTACTGAATTTAAAGTTCAAGTCCAAAGATAGTGAGGCATCTAGGATATATATGATGGAAATAGGGGTTAGGACTGATTTAGCTCCAGTATTAGGAGAAAAAAGAACTTATCTACCTCCTTCTAGTTTTACTCTAACAAAAGCTGAAAAAAAGTGCTGAAATCACTCTCATCAATGAGTTGCCATATGGGCATTCGTCAAATATCAGAAATTGTGTATCCATGGCAGATTTAAAGATATTTGGGATGAAGTCTCATGACTTCCATGTACTCCTTCAAGAATTACTCATGTTCACAATTTGTCTTGTACTTCCGAAGAATGTTAGAGTTAGCATAATAAGACTCTCCTTCTTTTTTGAAACTTTATGTAACAAGATTGTTGACGTATTAAAACATGATAAATTGCAAGCCGATGTGCTATGAAACTTATGTGAGCTCGAAAAAATATTTCCACCTTCTTTTTTTCATATAATGATACATCTGATAGTGCACCTGGTCAGGGAATTACGTTTTGTGGACCAGTTTTCTATATATATATGGATGTATCCATTTGAGCGTTTTAATACAGTGTTGAAAATTTACATGCGAAACCGTTATTTTCCAGAAGGTTGTATACCCGAAGCATACTTGAAAGAAGAATCTGTAGAATTTCGTGCAGAATTTTCTATAAATAGTTTCACAACTGCCGGTCTTCTAAAGGACCAAGGGAAACTTTCTGGTCCATTATCGGCTGCAACAGCTAAATCTGTTGAAGAGAAAGAACCAGATGAGGTGCATTTATACGTCCTCTTAAACAACAGTGAAGTGTTTCCATATATTAAGTAAGTCACTTTTCTTTTTCTTTTCTTGATTAATTTTGTATAAGCATTATTTTAGTTTGTAACCAAAAAAATTATGCATTTTCAAAGGATGCATAAGGAGTTGATTAAAAAAATTTATGAAGGAAAAAAAGACTGTTCAGTGGATGATTGGGGAGCATAATAGGCTATTTGCTGATTGGTTTGAGAACAAAGTTATGACTGAATTGAACGAGAAAGTCGAAGGTGTTTCTGAAATGATAAGGTGGCTAGCAGGAAAACCATCATTTACTATTTTGACTTTTGATGGCTATCTAGTTGACGGGATCCGATACTTCATAAAGGAGCGAGATGATGCTAGGGTTGTTCAAAATAGTGGAGTCTCTTTAGTTGCTAAGACTTTCCAAATTTCTAGTGCTAAGGATTTAAATCCCATAGAGAGTGATATGACATTTTACGGGAGGATTGAAGAAATACGGGGATTGGATTATTACTCATTTAAAGCCCCGTTAGTATGATATTATCTGCTTTATGCACACAGATTTACTAGCTTCTTAATAACCAACAATTTGTCACTCCTACAATGATGTGGTACAACTCCTAACAATATCTCCTTTCGCACATCGAACTCGACACCTTCCAAATCTTCGACCCTGTATGATATTTTGGCTCCACCTTGACCCATACTAAAATCCATCTGGCTCTCTGCGTTTTTTAAACCCATACTGGAAGTCCTGCTTGCCTCCTCCTTAGGGCCATTGTAATATCGGGGAAAATTATTTGAATATTATATGTTAAATAAATAAATATTATGTGTTTTATAAATTTAAAGTAATTACTTCCATGATATTAGATGTTACAGGTGTTATGTGTGTTTATGTGTGGGCCAGAAAATTTTTCGATTGATTAATATATGTTTAAACTGTAATTATAAGAATTGATCTGCAATTTGGACTTGCATTTATTCGCGTCCCTATCGAGATATTCGTTTTATTTTATTTTATGTACATTATAATGCATTTTATGCGTATTCGGGTTTTTCTATTAATTTCAGTATCGTTTTATTTTTCAAAAATCAGCGAACCGGGGACCCCACCGGGACGTCAAACTCCACAAAATCTGTGTTTTATTTTTATAAAATTATTCGTATTTCAAATACCATTTATTTTTTTATTTTCGAATTATTCGCAATTTTTTGGGAATTTTGACATTAATTTTGTATATTATCGTTTTTAAAATTATTCCCCATAATTATTATTTTGGGGCTTAATTATTGTAATTTAGGGATAAAAACATCCTTAATTTATTTTAGGGTATTAATTTCTGTAACAATATAAATAGCTGATCAGAAATTATTTTATTCATTTAATTTTATTAAAATTCATAAAAACAGAATTTACTCAAGAACAAGGTTTTGGGGGTGAAATTTCTTCTTGAACATAAATCAGGTGATTCCGGGAGCTATACTAATCCTTTATTGACGTTCTATATAACAATTTGAAGCCCTTGAGGAGGCCGATCTTTTGGTACCAGAATCATTGATTAAGGTTGATTATTCAACTATTTTGATTTTTTTCATTTTATTAGTTAAATTCGATTTTGATTATGGAAGAATGGTTTGATGATTCTGATATTACAAATAGCTTTAAATGATGATTTCCAGTATGGTTGTGGAATACCGGTGTTGTTTCATGACTGATCATTAGGAACAACATAGTGCATAATTGTGTTTTGTTAAAATGTCGCTTAAACTTTAAAGTTTATATCAGCTTCTGATTTTACTCAGATATTGTTATTTTGGTTCACTTATAAACTTCATACCACTTGCTGAGCATCTCTTCGCTCATACTTATTTATTATTCTAATCTTTCAGCCAAGCCAGAGCATGCTTGAGTTCCAAGTTTGATCAGACGTTGAGTGCTTGTAAATAGTTTGGTATGTTTTCTAGGTAGACAGTTTGGGACGCTTGAATAGTATAAAGGTTTGTAATAAAATTTGAATAAATTGTAAAACTAATTAGACTTATGGTTTGTAATAACAGTTGGTTTGTATTAATGTCTGTTTCATACTATAATCTGTGATCGATCCAGTTGCATGCAAGGGGTCATATCTACTATATTATTCCGTTGTTCCTATGTTGGTTTTATTTATTGGCTAGTGACCCCCAAATCTAAACCCCGGGTTTGGAGGGCGTCACAGGTTGGTATCAGAGCTACATGTTATGGTCACTGAAACAGGCTTAGGATTTTCATAAATAAGTCATAGGAAGATCATATAAGATAAGTGCGTGTAGTTTAGCTCTTTTAGGGTTAAATTTAGGTTATTGGGTTGGGTTATAGTTAAGTTGTTCATGTTCCCTGTTTTGTGTTTAGCTCTTGGCCTTTGTGTCATTACTTTGCTATTTTATTGATTTTGAGGATGGTAAGAAGTGATGAAAAAGAGGTTGGAAGGTTGTGGTACAACTCCATCCACCGTTTGTTGGTCTATTTAAGATTTTAAGCAAGGGTTTAAAAAGGTTTGGATAATTCTTCGTTGATTTTATTTGTGTTATTATTCTCGAGATAATAAGCAGGATTATGTGATAATCATGTCGCTTATGTTAATATGATAGCAAGTTTATGATATTTTGAGAAGAGATCATGTTTGAAAATTTTGATATGCTAAAGAATTGTTACATATTTGACATAATGCTTGACAGATTACTATATATGTTGCTTGTTTTCTTACAAGAATAATGGCACCAAAGAGGAGGAATAATTTAGGAGAGGATCGTACTGAGAGTTGTACAGATCCAGCGATTGTCCAGATGTTGGGACCGATGCAGCAACAGATGTTGCATCAACAGATGTTACATCTTATGCAGCAGCAACAACAGTAGCAGCAACAATAAGCAGCAGCACCACCTGCAGTAACTTTTAAGTAGTTTCAAGCTGTAAAGCCACCTGAGTTCAAGGGAAGTGCTGACCCCGTGGAAGCCAATGCATGGCTTAAAGAGATTGAAAAAGCTTTTGACCTAGTTGGAGAAGGAGCTGAATTGAAGACCAAGTTTGTAAGTTACTTTCTAAAGGGTGAGGCGAACTATTGGTGGGAATCCACGCGAGCATTGGAAGGAGGTGAGTTTATAACTTGGGAGAGGTTTATTAAGCTATTTTTGGAGAATTATTTCCCGAGGTATATGAAGAACCAAATGGAGATCAAGTTCTTGAACTTAACTCAGGGAGATCTTACTGTGGCTGAGTATGAAGCTAAGTTTACTGAGTTAGCGAGGTTTGTGCCGAATCAGGTTGACACAGATGAAAAGAAAGCATGAAGGTTTGAACAGGGATTGAAGTTTTGGATTCAGAACAGAGTGGCCATGTTTGAGTTGACTTCATATGTGGCAGTGGTTTAGAAAGCAATGGTGATCGAAAGTAAAAGTGACATGTCTCAGAAAGTAAATGATGGGAAGAAAAGGAAAATAAAAATCTCAGAAGAAGGTCAGCAGCAGGGTAATTTCCAGAGCCGTTTCAACAAAAGGCCAGAATTTCAGGGTAATAGGAATATGGGATTCAAAAGACCAAAATTAGGAAATGAAGGACAAGGCAACCATTTTCAGAATTCAAATCAGCAGAGGCGCAATCGTCCACCAATGCCAGATTGCAAGTTTTGTGGCAGAAAACACTTTGGGATTTTCAAAGCTAATTCTGTGTGCTATAAGTGTAATATGAAGGGACATCATGCACATGAGTACTACAATCAGATACAAGAAGTTACATGATTCCGATGCAGAAAGATAGGACATTATGCTAACAACTGTAAAGAGCCAACTCAAGGTGTAAATGTTCCAAGAATTGCAGGACCATCATCTCAGGGTGTGCCAAGGATTGAAGGACCACACGCAAAGAACCAGCCAAAAGCCAGAACATTCAACATGTCTATAAAGGATACTGTTCAGAGTTCTGACGTGGTTGCAGGTACGTTTCCAGTCAACTCCATAAATGCTAAAGTTTTAATTGATTGTGGAGCTACAAGGTCATTTATTTCTCAAGATTTTGTCGATAAATTACATTGTGAATTTGAATTGTTAGAACGAGCATTAATGATAGAACTAGCTAATAAGAACCAAGTTCCCCTTGACCGAGTGTGTCCGAGATGCGATATTGAGATAGCGGGACATCATTTCTATGCCAACTTAATACCTTTTAAGTTGGGAGAATTTGATGTTATCTTAGGAATGGACTGGTTGTCAGAAAATAACGCTCAGATTGATTGTAAGAATAGGAAAGTGAGACTTCAGACATTGGATAGCAAGAAGAAACTAATATTTTGAGGGAGTAAGCAAGAAAAGAAGTTTTTAATGATAGCTCAGGCAAAGAAGTTATTGTATCAGAATTGTGAGGCGTATTTGGCTCACGTGATAGACACCAGCAAAGAAGTGCCAGCACTAGAAACAATTCCAGTTGTCAATGAGTTTCCAGATGTATTTCCAAATGATCTTCTAGGATTACCTCTCGATAGAGAAATTGAGTCTGCAATTGATTTAGCACCCGAAACAGAACCAGTTTCTAAAGCTCCGTATTGAGTGACACCAGTGTAGACGAAAGAATTGGCAACTCAGTTACAAGATCTTTTGGAAAAAGGAGTGATAAGACCCAGTGTATCCCCGTGGGGCGCACGAGTGCTGTTTGTCAAGAAGAAAGACGGAAGTATACGGTTGTGTATCGACTATCGAGAATTGAATAAGCTGACCATTAAGAACAAGTATCTCTTGCCAAGGATCGATGATTTGTTCGACCAACTGAAAGGCGCTGAATGGTTTTCCAAGATTGATTTAAGGTCTGGATATCATCAACTGAAGATCAAGCCTGCGGACATTCCGAAGACAGCATTCCGAACCAGATATGGGCATTATGGGTTTCTAGTGATGGCATTTGGATTAACCAACGCACCAGCAGCTTTCATGGATCTGATGAATCGAGTATTCAAGAAGTATTTAGATAAATTTGTGATCGTGTTCATAGACGACATTCTGATATATTCCAAGACAGAAAAATAGCATGCAGAGCATTTGAGGATAGTTCTGGGGATACTACGATAGGAGAAATTGTACGCAAAGTTTTCAAAGTGTGTATTTTTGTTAAAAGAAGTATGATTTCTTGGGCACGTGATTATCAATAAAGGCGTGGAAGTGGATCCATCAAAGATTGAAGCTATAGTCGACTGGGAGAGGCAAAAGACACCAACAGAAGTAAGAAGTTTCATGGGATTGGCAGGTTACTACAGAAGATTCGTGCAAGATTTTGCGAAGATAGCTAGGCCATTGACAAAACTCACCAGAAAGAACCAGAAGTTCGAATGGGATGAGAAGTGCAAGGAGAGTTTCTAAGAATTAAATAATAGATTAGTATCTTTGCCAGTGCTAGTCTTGCCAGATGATCAAGGAAACTTTGTAATCTACCGTGCCGCGTCTTACAAAGGATTAGGATGTGTTTTGATGCAACATGACAATGTGATAGCCTATGCTTCAAGACAGTTGAAACCACATGAAGAGAAGTATCCAACTCATAATCTTGAATTGGCAGCTATAGTGTTTGCATTGTAAATATGGAGGCATTATCTTTACGGGGAAAAGTGCAAGATCTACACGGACCACAAGAGTTTGAAGTATATCTTCACCCAGAAGGAATTGAACATGAGGCAGAGAAGATGGCTAGAATTGATCAAGGACTACGACTGTACCATCAACTATCACCCAGGAAAAGCAAACGTGGTGGCATATGCTCTAAGCAGGAAATAAAGGTTACAAATTATATTAATTTGATATGTTTATTGTCTAGTGTCATGCTCTGCTTTATTCTATGTTTCATTTCGTTTCATCATTTTAATCAATCAGTGTCGTGCTTTGCTTTGCCGGTAATTATACATAGTAATACATATATATTACTAATTGTATGTTGCTTGTTTCTTAAATATTTGATATAAAAATTAGGTAGGAAATAGGTTATCCTACGAATATGGAGAAAGATTGGATTTCAAAAGAGATGGATTCGTTGGAATATAAAGTCAGGGTCGAAAAGTTTTTGATTTACGCCGAAGAAAATTGTAAAAACCCTAAAAAAATACCTTGCCCTGCTGTAAATGTGTTAATTTCAAGAAATTTTCGGTCAAAGTAATAAGGGGTCAACTCTACGAGAATTGTTTCAGTCTTGAGTATATTGATTGGATTTTGCACAGATCCAAGACTGGTAGGTCGTCAGTTGGTAGCAAACTACCCCCTCATGAAGAGGAGCAGAATACGGATGCATTTAAATCAGCCTTTGAAGCTACATCAGAAGTGGCTGCTGCATCAGAAGCGGCGGCTGCTGGTGCTTCACAAGCTGCTGTGGTTTGTGAAGCAGCATATCATAATCCGGGGGGTAAATCAGGGGGTGATGTCAAAGATTCGCATAATTTTCAGAGGTTTGTGGCCGATGCTTAACAACCTTTAATTGAGGGCAGCGACGGCATAAAATTAGATTTGGTGTTAAAATTACATAACTAGAAAGCGTGATTTGGTGTGAGTGATAGCGTATTTAGCGATCTTCTCCCTACAGTTGGCTCATTCCTACCTCAGGATATTACATTACCTGTTAACGCATATGAAGCAAAGAAAACCCTTTCGAATTTAGGCCTCGAGTATACAAAATTCCATGCGTGTCCAAATGAATGTGTTCTATACAGGGCCGTAAATGAGACTGCTTCGGAGTGTCCAAAGTGCAAGCTATCTCGCTGGAAGGTGGGTAAGGATGGTAGAGAAAGGTATAAAATCTCGGTGAAAGTTATGTGTTACTTTCCGGTCATCCCAAGATTTAAACAAATGTTTAAATCTTCTTCGATAGCTGAGTTATTGACATGGCATTCCAACCAAAGAATTCATGATGGATAGATGCCCCACCCTGCCGACTATCCTTCTTGGCGGAATATCGATTACAGGTGGCCTGCCTTCGGAAGTGAGCCAAGAAATCTTCAACTAGCTTTATCGGCTGATGGTTTTAACCCACATAATAACGGGCTGACCAGTCAGTATTCTTGTTGGCTGGTAGTATTGGTAACATATAATCTTCCTCCGTGGTTATATTAAAAAAGGAAATTTATGATGTTAACACTATTGGTCTTCGGTCCACATGAACCAGGTAATAACCTTGATGTGTTCTTACAATCGTTAGTTGATGATTTGACAAAGCTTTTGGGAAGAAGGTGAACTGAATGTATACGATGCCTTCAAAAAATCTTTTTTCACTTTAAGGGCGACTTTGTTATGGATGATTATTGATTTCCCGGCATATGGTAATTTCTCTGACTGTCTCAATAAGGGTTATTTGGGTTGTCTAGTGTGTGGTGATGATACTGTTGCTAACTATTTACTTTATAGTAGGAAAATATGTTACCAAGGTCAGCGTCGATATTTTCCTATGCATCATCCATAGAAGAAGAAGAAGGCAGCTTTTAATGGTCAACAAGAGTTTGGACAGCCAAGGTAACCCCTTTCCGGATAAGAGGTGTTGGCACAGCAAGAAAATATTAAATTTTCTTATGGAAAGGAAGTAAAGAAGTCGAACAAGGTGGACTGTGCTTGGAAGAAGAAGTCAGTATTTTTTATGTTGGAATACTGGAAATTCCATCACGTTCGTCACTGCCTCGATATTATGCATGTTGAGAAAAATGTGTGCGATAGTCTAATTGGGACGTTACTGAATTTAAAGTTCAAGTCCAAAGAGAGTGAGGCATTTTGGCTAGATATGATGGAAATAGGGGTTTGCACTGATTTAGCTCCAGAAGTAGGAAAAAAAAGAACTTATCTGCCTCCTTCCAGTTTTACTCTAACAAAAGCTGAAAAAGAAAAGTGTTGAAATCACTCTTATCAATGAAGTTGCCATATAGGCATTCGTCAAACATCAGAAATTGTGTATCTATGGAGAATTTAAAGATATTTGGGATGAAGTCTAATGACTGTCATGTACTCCTTCAACAATTACTCCCGGTCGCAATTTGTTTTGTACTTCCGAAAAATGTTAGAGTTAGCATAATAAGACTCTGCTTCTTTTTCAAAACTTTGTGCAACAAGATTGTTGACGTGTTAAAACTTGATAAATTGCAGGCCGATGTGCTATTAACCTTATGTGAGCTCGAAAAAATATTTCCGCCTTCTTTTTTTGATATAATGATACATCTAATAGTGCACCTGGTCAGGGAATTGCGTTTATGTGGACCAGTTTTCTATATATAGATTTATCCATTTGAGTGTTTTAATAAAGTGTTGAAAATTTACATGCGAAACTGTTATTTTACAGAAGGTTGTACATCCGAAGCATACTTGAAAGAAGAACCTGTAGAATTTTGCACAGAGTTTTCTAGAAATAGTTTCACAACTGTCAGACTTTTGAAGGACCAAGGAAAACTTTTTGGTCCATTATCGGTTGCAACAGTTAAATCTGTTGAAGAGAAAGAACGAGATGTACACGTCCTCTTAAACAACAGTGAAGTGTTTCCATATATTAAGTAAGTAACTTTTCTTTTTCTTTTCTTGATTAATTTTGTATAAGCATTATTTTACTTTTTAACCAAAAATTTATGCATTTTCAAAGGATGCATAAAGAGTTGCTTGAAAAAATTTATGAAGGAAAAAAAGAATATTCAGTGGATGATTGGGGAGCATAATAGGTTATTTGCTGATTGGTTTGAGAACAAAGTTATGACTGAATTGAAGGAGAAAGTCGAAGGTGTTTCTGAAACGATAAGGTGGCTAGCAGGAAAACCATCGTTTACTGTTTTGACTTTTGATGGCTATCTAGTTGACGGGATCTGATACTTCACAAAGGAGCGAGATGATGTTAGGGTTGTTTAAAATAGTGGAGTCTCTTTAGTTGCTAAGACTGTCTAAGTTTCTAGTGCTAAGGATTTAAATCCCGTAGAGATATTACATTTTATGGGAGGATTGAAGAAATATGGGAATTGGATTATCACTCATTTAAATTCCCGTTAGTATGATATTATCTGCTTTGTCCACGTGGATTTACTAGCTTCGTAATAACCAGCAATTTGCCCCTCCCACAATAATGTGGTACAACTCCTAACAATATCTCCTTTCACACATCAAACTCGACACTTTCCAAATCTTCGACCTTGTATGATATTCTGGCTCAACCTTGACCCATACTAAAGTCCAACTAGCTATCTGCCTTTTTTAAACCCATAATAGAAGGCTTGCTTGCCTCCTCCTTAGGCCCATACTAGGGTAGCCTATCTTTCTTTTCCTAGGGACCTCATTTGAGAAACTTATGGACCAATATAACCTGAAACTCTAATACCACTTGTTGGACTTGTTAAGCGGGCCATAATTCCACATTAGTAATGAGGCCTTTTGGGATGTGCCAAATAAAAAATCTATGCTGGCTCAACCAAAAGCGAATAATATTATCTTAATATAGAGTTAATTTTTTTTAGTAAGGCCAACATGTGGTATCGGAATTTCAGGATATAATGGTCCATACGAATTTCAAATGAGCTCCATAAGAAGCGGTGTATAGATTATTTCAGGATACACCTAAAGGGGAGGCAAGTAGGCCTTCCAGTATGGGCTATTCCAGTATGAGTTAAGGAGGAGCTATATCACACAATCAGGTGGCAGTTTTAGCAAGTGTCTTTCTTGATGTACACTACAAGATTTTCAGGCTCCCACAACTATTTTTCCCGGTCGTATGGTATATAAAATTTTTGTTGACTATCGAGGAGCCGTGTGATTGATTTCAGACAACGGTGCCATTAACCGTTACCAGAAAGGATTAACACAATGGTTTCAGCTGGCTTGTTGGAATGTATTTTTTACAACTTTTTGTTATGAACAACCTTTGTTGGAAGAAGCTACAGGCAATAGTTTATCCATAATACATAACGGTTTTAAACAGCCAAGCTAGAGTAAAAAAAATCAACCGTCTATCTTTTTCAAACGACCGTTAATTCGAGATTGTGTTGTTTGAAAGCTTGATTACAACATTTAACTAGAAAAACTGTTATATGAGTTTGTTTTAGACAGCAGTTTGATTGCAAATTTGATCATCTTAGTCAACTATTATGAAAATTTTATATTGTTGTCCGTATTAATCTGGTACAATGGTATTTTTTGTTTGAAAACACAATTATCTGATGTTTTGTAAAAGTTTTTATATGAAATTCGCCTTTCAAACAAACCCCTAGTAACACTTAAAACAAGATATTCCCACAATCAACATCAATCCATTCAAAACAAACCAATCCATTCAACCAAAAGAAACACACAGAAATACAAACATAACTTGAAACTGATCGATTTACCAATCCATTCAAAATAAACCAAATACAAGTTATAGCGTATCCATCCTTGAAATCAACCAAAATAAATCTGCTAACCAATGTACGGAAACCTAAATCCCTAAAATAGATTTAAAACCAATCTACAGACCATGCAATTCACTTATAGATTGAGACATAATCTACCAAAATACCAGCAATTTAGTCTAACCAACATAACTGCATAATTAAAAAGAAACTGAGTAACTAGTTCAACAAAAGATCCTGACTGTAAACACCTAGTTTGAGTGGCATTTCATGAAATATTTTGCAAACTTAATACGGATCTCATTGATGTCATCAGTCGTATACTCCAAGTTTGACCTGCACATCCACTGAAAAAACACAAAAAAATATAGACAAGTCACAAGTAGTATTGTACGAGTAAGAGTATAAAGTCAATCGGAAATCCATAAGTGAAAATCTCACCTTGGCCGCAAACTCAAGTTCTTTGTCCTCAACGATCTCCTTCATGTAACGCATCACAAACAGGCCATAATCCTTGCTTCCTGCCTGGACCGGAACTCCCTGAAATTTTTAAAAAAAGTAACTAAGTAAAATGATGTCCTTAAATGGCATACATAAAACATGAGCAGAATAGATTAATACCGCCATGTTCTCCCACAATATTTTCTTCTTCGCAACCTTGTTCAGATCCTCTTTGTAAATTTTAATGGCACTGCAACCACATAAAAACCAACAAAAATATATATGGTCTTTCATGGTTCAAGACTACATGCATAGAAATTATAAATTGAACTTACTTGTCCACAACATCGACCCATTCCCCATTAGCAATTTGACGCTTCAGAGGGTCCATGTAGTAGACAATCTCCGCCTCAGGATTTGCAACAGTCAAAGTCCAATGGTTGCTACTCAAATTGCAACAATTGAACACCATGTTAATATTAATATTGTACTCAAGCAAATCTTGTACTAATGCACACCATGTTGCCAACATTAATAACCCAAAAATAATCCAAGGTGACACATCCTCACTTATTTTAAATATCAACATATTGTAAAAAATTCAACCCAAAAATTAAATAAACATTTCCAGTTATAAACTCAGTAATTAAACTTATGAATTTCACTGAATAGTATCAGATTTAACCTTAAAATTAGAATTTCACTTATGATGCTCTTAAAAATTCAACTAATATACTGCAGGACATATAATCATGTTTAACCACAAAATTATATTAGAATGTCTACGCGGATATTCTATTAAAACTTACATGGCATTGTAAGGCAATAGAAAGTACTGTCCTTTCTTAGCATTCTTAAAATGTGCAGCCAGTCCACGTGACATCTGGCCTGCATTACCACATCCGATGGCACCAATCATGCTCGGATTTACAAACCTTATCATGCTGCTCATTTTTTGTTTTCTGACATGGTCATTTAACAAGCTACATATAAAATGAGCAGTAGTGAGTAGAGTATGATAAGGGACTATCTACAAAAAAATAATTAAATATGTGGAGAAACTTACTGAATAAAAAGGCAAATGACAGAGCCTGAAATTTCACCTCCAGAGCACACCGCATAAATATCTGATAATTAAATGACATGTTTCTTTGTCGAGGCAAAGGCTTCTTTGCATAGGTCAAAAGAAACAGTCCTCCCATCAGCTAGGGCACCCTGTGCCCATGTCCACAAGCGGTTAAGTGCAGATGGGTAATTTTCACCCATCTCAAGTACAAACTCCGGTTCAACATCTGCTTTTAGTGTCCCTTCCTTAACATCCTTTTACAGTTTTTCCTACAATATTACGAGTACCACATCATCAGTATGTGCTATTTCCATATAAAAGACTAATCCAATTATGTAACTGTCAAACTTGTACATGGAGTATAATATGGAATTCAAAGTTTGCTAACAATTTAGGGAAAAAAGGTTCTAATTAAATGGCGAGGTAGTGAACAAACTGAATTAAGACACAAATTTATTACTTACAATTTCCTCTGCTTTTTTCTGAACAACGTCACTTAAAAATTTTCCATCTTTGTCCTTCCTTGCGAGGACCCAGGTTGATGATCGATCAACTTCTTCTTCACCTGGATGAGATTGATACTGCATTCATATGTAGATGAACTCCTTAGTAATAGTATAAACATCAGTCACATTACATGAGTAATAACTAAGTTGTTGCACTATTACTTACCCATTCATTCTTGAGGTTAGCATAACCTTTTCGAGACATGTGATGAGGATATACACTTAGCATCCTTCTTCCTACCGCTTCATCATGACATTTCTTCATAAAAAGCACAAGTTTGGTTATAAGATGATTAGTAAGTATATATTGTTCCAATGCTTAACAAGTCGTCAAGTGCTTCATAAATGCTAAGTAGAAATATACCAAAAACTCAGGTGACGTGCGATCAACAACAAATATATCCCAATGCGCTTTTTCTATAAAAGAAAAATCTGCAGGAGGATATGCCAGCATTTCAGGTTGATCTCGATAAGGGAGAATGTAATGTGTCGTCAGCCGACTTTTAAACTCCCTCCAGTTTTGACCCGCCGAACGTAAAACCAACTTCTTGGCGGACGGAAGCAAAACAAAAGCCATCTACATATTGGAGCAATTTAAAATATATCAGATACACATCAGTACCAAATCAACATAAGCAGTTTTTAAAAAATGAGCAAGTTAAAAAAAACAATTTCAAAAATAAATATATAATGAAAGAAGCAAATCAACATAATATTTTTAATTTGTTATACCAGCGCACAGTCCCAATTCTTTGTCTTTACTTCATCAGGTACACATTTCCACCTATCATGCCATATTGGTGGTTTGGTTCTCGCCAAAACCCGAATATAGGATTGCATCTCTCCCGCTTCAGGACCAAACGACTCTCCTTTACCATTAAAAGTTACTGTAAGTTTGTTTCCCATGATCTTCCGTCTCATAATTCGATGCATGGTTACACAGCCTCGCTTAAGCAGTTTTAGGAACATCCTCAAATCATTCAACCAGAACATCCTCAAATCATCCAACAAGAACATCCTCAAATCATCAGTAAAAGGGAATAAAAAGGAATATAAACAGCATAAAACCCCAAATACATAAAAAGGAATCATCAACCACCCAAACAAGAATCATCAGTAAACACCTCAACAAACAAGTCAACAACCATATAAAAAGGAATACAAATAGCATAAAAAGGAATAAACACAACCTTAATCGATTGAGCTGTTGCATGCAAAATTTTACACACAAAACCCCAAATTTTGTAATCGAATGAAAACCTCAAATACATATAATCAAAAAACCACCCAAATCCATATACACAAAACCCCCAAATCTATGAAATCGAAAAACCCCAAGAAAAACCCCAAAATAAGAAGCTATGAAATCGAAACCCCCAAGAAAACAACCCCAAAAATCTATGAAATCTTTGCTCTAGGGTTGAGCATATACCTTACTACGCTGGAGATGGAGTGATCGTGGGTATAATCGTTGAAATTGCCGCTAAGTTGGGGTTGAGTGATCGTGGGTTGCGAGGAGATGAAATGAGCTGAAATGAGCTGAAATGTTACTTTACAACACCGGGAAAAAATGGGGGGAGAAAAAAAACGATTTGGGGGGAAATGAAAAATCAAACCAACGGATGAGATTGCAAGCTGGCTTTCATCTAACGGCCAATGCAGTTTCCTATAATATTGTTTTTGTTATTAAAAGTAAAATAAGTGAAAATATTTTTAAGAAATAACCATGTTAGATTTAGGTACAACAGTTTTGTCTAAATATGTGTAATTAGACGGCCTCTGTAACAACGATTCTGTTAATATTTTGTTAATAATATTTTGATCCAACAATTTCGATAATTTTATACGGATGAGTGTATTGTTAAAAATATGATCTTATACATTATATGTTCAATTAATTAATTTTATCCTACAATTTCGATAAATTTATACGAATAAGTATATCATATTAATAAGATCAGATTATGAATATAATGTACCCTAAATAACCCATATAAGTATATCACACAAACCAAAATCTCGCAAATCCTAAACCGAGTTAGTGATTCATCGACATGATGCAGTTATTCGGTTTTTTCTCCGTATATCACACAACCCGAAATCTCGCAAATCCTAAACTGAGTTAGAGATTCATCGACATGATGCTGTACTTCGGTTTTTTTCCCGTATATCACACAACCCGAAATCTCGCGAATCCTAAACCGAGTAAGAGATTCATCGACATGATGCAGTACTTCGGTTTTTTCCCTTATATCACACAACCCGAAATCTCGTAAATCCTAAACCGAATTAAAGATTCATCGACATGATGCAGTACTTCGGTTTTTTCCCGTATATCACATAACCCGAAATCTCGGAAATCCTAAACCGAGTTAGTGATTCATCGACATGATGCAATACTTCGGTTTTTCCCCGTATATCACACAACTCGAAATCTCGTAAATCCTAAACCGAGTTAGAGATTCATCGACATGATGCAGTACTTCGGTTTTTTCCCGTATATCACACAACCCGAAATCTCGCAAATCCTAAACAGAGTTAGTGATTCATCGACATGATGCAGTACTTCTGTTTTTTCCCGTATATCACACAACCCGAAATCTCGCAAATCCTAAGCCGAGTTAGAGATTCATCGATATGATGCAGTACTTCAGTTTTTCCCGTATATCACACAACCCGAAATCTCGCAAATCCTAAACCGAGTTACTGATTCATCGACATGATGCAGTACTTCGGTTTTTTCCCCGTATATCACCCAACACGAAATCTCGCAAATCCTAAACCGAGAAAAAGATTCATCGACTTGATGAATTAATCCAATTTTTACCCGGAAATCACACAACCCGAAATTTCAAAAATCCTAAACCGAGTTGGAGATTCATCGACTTGATGAATTAATCCAATCTTTTACCCTAAAATCACACAAACCGGTACTCAAAATTTAAGATAATATCACAGTCATTGAGCTTTAATTATGTCTGAACAACTGCATATTTATATAGTCCTTGCTTAAGGATTTATCGGTATAGGAGGGTGTAAAATATATCTTTATTATTGGAGTAACTCATTTCATTTACTTTAAAAGTAGCTTAATTATAAGTATACACTCAAACTCCATATTATAATATTATAATTATATTATAAGTATATTGGGTACTTTTATTGGATTTTTCTAATCTTGAGATGCAAGATGAATTTTAATTTTTTTAATATTTTTTTCATATGACTAAAATTGATATATCTCAACATCCGTACGGTTGATTGTCGAAAAATTCATTTAATAAATTAATCTTGTAAATCGGGAACGAGTCTTATTGTCGGGAGGGGTACTTTTACTGCATTTTTCTAATCCAGATATGCAAGATAAATTTCACATATCATTTCCATTCCCTCTCATCAACTTTCATTTCCCCCTTCTTCCAAATTTCATTTGCCCCCTTTTATCCCAATCATACTACTACTTTCCTTTAATTAATTTTTTATATGCTACCAGCTCCCCCAATTTACCTTTCCATTTCTTATCCAATTTCCTTCATCTCCAATTTCCCTTTCCTCTCCTTCATTTCTCTGCCGCTCTTCCATCTACGATTTCATACCTTGATTTTTTCAAAATCACATCGATTAAGTAATTTTCTTTAATCACCTCATTTGCTGATAGTAGTCTAGATAGAGAAACAAGAAGTAATCTAGGTAGGGAAGGGTTATTGAATTTAATTTAATTAAATATCAGTCTGGAATGGGGAAGAAGAAGAATATTATCAGGGTATGGGGCACACGCTGAGGTATAATATGCAAAGATGAGGGGTTCTTTGGTCTATATAATTAAAGGGATGGGAGCTATGCTGCTAATATGTCTTCTTGGTATGCTTGTTCTTTATCTTTGTTGTTCTGTCCTGTTACAACTTGTAGACTGTCAAGCTTAAGGCATTGAGTCAGGTTCTGGTGGAGACAATTTTGAGCCCTAGCTTTTATTTCCTTTTTTATTCACTTTCTTCAAAGAAGTTTCAAGTGTTGAGTTGTTAGCACTATGGAATGGTTATTTCATCTTGTTATTAATTTTGGTATCATATCTTAATTTATGTTTTGCATATTGTGCAGGTTCTTGATATGATACTGAGGTTTGCTGGCTGCAATTGGTATTAAAATTCAACGTGTCTGATCTGTGTGGTGATGCCATAACAAGGTTACGTTCCTACCTAGAGATCCTTCGCTGTGACATTTGGAGTTTCTTCAGGTACTGTACGACTTGACTAAAGCCTTGATGTTCTTCTTAAAGTTGTGTCTGATGAACATAATGCATAGTGCTTATTAACATATCTGAATGTGGCAGCTCTCTCTCATAATCCATATATTTACATAGTAAGTTTAAAAAACACCCAGACCGAATACACTGTCTGTTTCTACTTGGTGTAGAATATGATCCAGTGATGCATATGTTCAAGTGTGATGGATGAATCTATTTTCAAAATTTCTTTTAGTTTTAGTTTTTGTTACGGAGCACTTTTTGGAAGATTGATTGATGGAGGGATGGTAGGAATAACAGTTGAATAGAATTCAGTGGAAAACACACAGTTATTGGAATGCTAAGTTTCTGTTATAGCATTTATTTGGTAAACCAGAGTTTTTGTTTTATGTGTTGGAATGCTTTCTTCTGTTGCTAATTAAGATAAGTAATTATACTATGTTTAAGCTCAAGAATCTGGCTAAAGAAAAACTGTTGCAAGACCAGCACAAGCTGCAGATGAGCAAAGAGGAAGGTGCAGGAGAACATGGCCTGGTTACTTAAGAAAATAGCCGACATAAATCCAGGCATCACAATCAATCATTAAGATTTCTGCACAACCAGTGATGATGATAATTACCTCACACCAATTACCGGAGACTCTTTACTGGACTTGTAGTATTATGGCATTATGATTAATTTGTGAATTTTTCAATTCATAGATGAACTTGTAAATTTATAAAAATATTTAGTTTGTTGATGAATGTATACGTGTCCAGGTTTACTCTCTTTATAGTAATGCAAGAGCTGCAAAATGCGGTCTCCATGAAATGGAGATTGCATTTTGCAGCTTTGTATTACTATAAAGAGAGTACACTTTGATTTGTATCTATTTATCGCCAAACTTTTAGTTTAATAGTTGAACTCGTCCATTTGAGGGAGTATTTTTGGTTTTTGATTTGGCTCATGATTTTTTGATTGTTAGTTTGTTGGTCGAATGATTCATGGTTTGGAAATTTCTTGGTTAAATGTTTTTGGATTTGTTTTGTGGGGACTTGCATATATGCAAGTCAATTTTTTTTTTACCATTGCTCAACAGACAATGGTTACTGTCACAATGTGTAAAACAATCATCTAAATAAGGTGTTCAGACAACAAGACACAAGACCTGTTGTTTGAACCTTATTTACATAGCACTACTAATAACCATTGTTTGTGAGCTTTCCTTTTAATAATGGTATGTAAAAACCATTGTTTGATGTTCAATAAGATAAGGGTTATAATAAATACTTGTCTAAATTACACAACATAAGGCCAAAAACTGTAATCTCACACTACCATAAGTTAGCTTATTAACAACGGTTTTTTATTGTTATGTGAAAGATTTATGACAACAGTGCAGAATCCGAACTGTTGTCTATCTCGGTAAAAGGATGCCAGAGAGACAAGTCTTTCAAAAAACTGTTATAACCGTTGTTCTACATGTACTCCAACAACAGTTTTTTGAGGAAAGGAAATTCACAGTTGTCTACGAATTTGGGGCAACAGTTTTTTTGTCAACCGTTGTTTCATAGGTGTTGTGTGATTGCAAATTTCTTGTAGTGGTATAAAGGGGAGATTGTTAGGAGTTGTCCTATATCATTTGTGGGAGAGGCAGATTGGTTGTTAATAAGCAGTGAGTTAACTTTGTTAGTATGACCTTTTGCGATGTGCCTAAAAATAAATTCGTGCGGTTTGGCCCAAAGAAAAAAATATCATACTAATGTAAAGTTAACACTCGTACGCGGCCCAACCTACTTCCTCAACTTTCCATTTCTAAATATTTGGGTATGTTTCTACATGACTTCATCATATTCTTACACTTTATATACACCTAAAAACACAATCAAATAAACTATCATTGATACACTTAAATGGCAAGACGAGAAAATTAGAACCCTGATAAAAGAGGGTGATGAAAAGGAAAAGTTGGATAAATACTGCAATATTATTGTTTTAATAATGCAGCAACCTGAGAAACCTGAGAAGTCGGTTACTAATATGATTATGTAAGGAAGATGGAAGTTAGGAATACGAATCAGAAACCTGAGAAGTCAATCTCGAGGGTTTTGAAAGTTTGGATCCACTTGAATCTTATCTTACAAAATATCTGCAACATATAAATGAAAATGTTGTCAGCAAGAAATGTAACAGTAGTAGTGGCTTTTGGGACTCAGTAGTGGGCATAAAGAATCATGATGATCTATCTTTACTCAATGGATACAGCTGGGAAGATTACTATAGAGAGGGTAATCACATAAATAAGTGTGATCCGTGTTTAAATTTTCCTGTTGACTCTGAGATTCATGAAGCACTATGCCCAAAACATAAAAAACGGAAGACTGAAATATTTGTTCAGATACCTGATGGCAGAACTTGCACTAGTAATCTTACGATAGAGAACTCATGTGCCGAACATCTATTGGAAGCAGTGGTGGCTGAAGCTTGCATAAAAGCTACTGAAGTTAAGGATGAGGATACTATATCGGGATCAGTAAACTCCCTGCTGACATTTGACAAAGTTTTAGAGCCTCACACCAATGATGCACATGGCATCTCTTCAGCGGATTATTCATTAAAACAACAGTCTTCCATTATTGAAGAGAAACTACAAATTACTCCATTCGTACATCTGGAGCCAATAATGCATGACAAGTTACCAAAAGCATTATCATCTGCAATTTATAATAAGTGTAATAAACAAAATGAGAGGCCTCAATGTTCATCTTTTAATGCAATTTGCATAATATTATAGCGCAGTATTGATTCACTCGTGGAACAAACAATCAAGGACATCCTTTTAATGCAGGTATACTAAGCAAGCTGAGAAGCTTGACAAATGTGCTGAGTCAAAGGTGAGTTGTGTACATTCTATTATATCATGTTTCAAATGAACATATTTCAGTTAAAAGGATATCATACTTGGTATTTGGAAACTTTCATATATTTTATATATATTGGAGGATCACTCAAGTTCTTTCATATAAGGACTTCAGTGCAAGAAGGATCATTGATTAGTTGACTTGTCAGAACACTTGAAAATGATCTCATCAATTTATATTTATATATATATGTGTGTGTGTGTGTAAAATTCATATGCAATATATATCTTTCCATAAGTATTTGTAATAATTTAGTAGACATTCATTTCCAAAATTATGTCCTTTTGTATAAAACCCCTTTCTGGCTTTAACAGTTTCTACAGGAGAATAAGATTCTACAGATATTAAATTTAGCAAAAAAAGGGAGTTTATGATATTAATTATTCTTTCCTGGTAATTTACTCCTGTAGAATTCTATAGTTGGTTAACCAGGAAATCGTTACATGTGGATCTTTCGGTAATGAGAAAGTAACAAGCTGGGGAATGGAAGTGGGAAATCGCATAAGAGTTTTACCAGTAATGGTAGAAAATATTAATACAAGTGGGAAAATATTGACAAAGTTAAGATTTGCATACTTATTAAACCATTGTTGATGATTGTTTCAATATGTTGTCTTTTTTTTATATCTTTGCACGTTTGAGGGGAGTGATCAGTCCCATTATCTGGAATATATTGAAATAAGTCTTTGTACTTGTATGCATATGATATGTGAGGATTGCAGCCCCTTTCTTGTAATTGTGAAAATAATAAGGAGCTTGGGTTTAGCAATATTAAAGGACGGTACAGAAGTCGACATTGGGAAAATCTTGATATACTATGTGGTGGATGTACTATTCTTTGTTAAATGTGACATGGCAACTTCTTGATTCTATTACATTTCAAGTTGCAAAGTGTTGAGTAGCCAGCTCATCTAAACCTTAAGGTGTTAGAGGAAGGCCCCAATAGGATCGTATATTTAACACTCCCCTCACTCGAAAGCCCATTTATGGGTCGAAGAGTGGAACACCGATACCCATTTTTGGGGTATTAATTACCTTTAGTGTCCATAATAAAATATGAGAATGTTGGGGGTGGCTGGGAATCGAACCTTAATCCTCCAGCAAGCCTAAGCTCTGATACCATGTTGAGTAACCAGATCATCTAAAACCTTTAGGTGTTAGAGGAAGGCCCCAATAGGATCATATATTTAACACAAAGAAAAATCAACTGAATAAAAGACTATTTCTACAATCCTTTATTTTCAAATCCTTCGACCTTACTGGTTTTATTTTACAAGTGTAATTTACAATAATATGTTTAAATTATTTTTAAATTGATACTATTTGTTGGGGTAGGACAATATGAACATGGACAATGCATTGTGCTCACTTTTGTAGATATTACAACAAAAGGCATATGTTCAAGGGCTTTGACGTTTAACAGAAAGGACTGTTTGAAAGAAAACACACTATAAACCTAGCCTTAAAGTATCATTGTCTTTTTTGGACTCTACATGAGTAGTTTTCAATTTTTTGTTCATCAGATCTTTTTGTCATATTTGAAAATTGTATGATGCTGTGAGGGAGCGGGTGTTTGTTTGGTTTTTTTTCTTGGTGAAGTTTTGTGAGAGTTGTGATTTTGTGCTATGTTGAATTAGTGTAATTTTTAGATGAGGTGCATGTACAATGAACAATCAAATGAAACTTTCGAAAGCTTAATGTCTGCTCTTTTGTTAATATTACAAAATTAAAAAAATAGCAAACATTCGGGATTTGGATAAATTTATACAGGCATGAGCTATATTACCATTTTTACTTGCACTACGCCATAGATGGCCTATAACAACACCAAAAAAATGTTACAACAGTCCAAAAAAATGGTACCATAGCCACCCAAAAGACCTAAGGTAACATAAAATTTAAGTTGCTTTTTTTCGAGTTACCTTTGTCCCCTAAGGTAACATTTCCTTTGCCCTAGTGCAACATGGACTTTTTTGTTACAATAGATATCAAAGGTAACATCAATGTATGTCTATAGTATCACACTATTTATGTTACCTTTGGACTTTGAATTTGCAAAAAAAAAGAATGGGGCCCACATGTGGGGCCCAAATATGGGCCCCACATGTGGGCCCCATTTTTTATAATGATTTGTATTATATTAATTTGACATAATTTGTTTGTAAATTGAACGTATATATCATTAACATGTTTTTTATACGTAAAAAACAATACTACATGAAATTCTGCTATTTGAAATCGAACAATTCCAAAATATCATTACATACCACAAAATTTATTACATCCAAACCAACTCAAACATTCAAACCATCACATATCTAAAACCATGACAACAACAATTATTTTATTCATCAAGATTTTGCAACTTGCACGCAGCAATTGATATTTTTCTGTGTTTTATTTGCTGCTCATTCTCTAAAAACTGAAAAGCTGCTCCTTGACCTCGTAACTCTGGGTGTGCTCCTCAGGAACGAAAGGCTCCTGCTCAAACACCATTGCACCACAATTAGAAAACTCTATCAACACAGAAGCTTCCACAAAACATATTATACAACTATGTATGGATAAAGAAAGTACATTCATTATCTAAAAGAATGATAAGAATCAAGTACTAAAAATAATCAAGCATGGTTCTTTACTGCTTTAAGAGTTAAACATACTATGCATAATACTAACAAACCCGTGTGGAGATCAAGTAATGACCACCAGTTCTAAGATAGGATCGAGCATTCATAGCAATATAATTCACAGTTGATGCAGGGGAACCTGTCAACACTAGTGCTTTTGTTGCAGAATACACAATTGATATGCTACCTTCTAGAACATGAGATTGGACTAGCATATTGCAAGTATTAATACAGAGGATATGCTACCTTCTAGAACATGAGATTGAAGAGAGTTAATTGCTTAAAAAAATATAGAACATCATTTGTTTAACATGGACATCCTGGTAGGCTTAGATAATCATGTAAAATTAAGCCTGGAACAAAAGTAAAACTATTTTTTCATATAGCTCGGAAGTATTAATGTGTAGCAATCATGTCCGCAACCAACTGACCTAAACTACACTTAGATTAGAATTAATAAATGAAGTGATCAAATCGATCCATAATCATTGGTTTACCCATGTTAGTCAGCAGTAAAACTCCTATTTAGAATTTGCATTTAATGATAAGCAGGTAGGCTAATGATATAGATGCAAAAAGAGGAAATTAAAAAAAATTGAAAATTACCAACATCAAATATGAGCCCTAGATCTAAAGCAGCTCTAGGATTTACATGGCCACTTCCATAATCAAAAGGTGTAGCTGGGACAATCGACACAATCTCAGATCCAGAATATTGTTGGGCTTGAAGAGGCGTTCCTGCCCTGTCAAGTGTAATTGATGTCGTCATTAATGCTGATTTAATGGTAGCACGACTCTCGTGAAAGTGTTTCTGCTTTACCAGAGCAGCAATTCCTGCTATATGTGGTGCATCCATGCTAGTCCCAGATATCATGGCAAATCCTGCACCTACTCCAAGGAAAATGGTTCTTTGAGTTGGTTTTATCATGCATGATGTTACCTGCTTAACTCCAATATTCATATACAATATTATCTTATGACGTATCTTTGTATAGCTTCAATTATACATCTCAATTTGTAACCAAGACATGGAGAAATAGATTATAAAGACGTGGGGTAATTTGTTCTAAATGCACATCTAATGGGTGGAACTAGTTAGAGAAGAATTCACAGTGCTTCTGTTGGAAGCAGGCGATGCAGCAACACTAGTGCTTCTATTGCAGAATACATAGTTGATGCAGGGGGAACCAATCAACAAGAAAAAAAGGTAATGTACCTCTTTTACGTTGTGTGTGTCAAGTAGACATCAGATGCCTGTTGCTGCTGCTGATATCACTCGTGGCTGAATGAATAAAGACTTCATATTTTCTAGCTTATGTTCTTTATGTTTGTCATATATTACTTATGTGGTCTGAAGTATGAACTAACGTCTATATAGGATATCCCCTAAGACTTATAATAGCACAGACATACAGCTCTAAGATGGAATTACTGGCTACTATATGTCAGTACTTGTTAAAGGATCGTGTCTTTTGCTGGTACAGTTGTGTGGAAAGTTAAAAAAATGTAGTCTGCTTGCCCTTTTTTCGTTACTGTAACCAATTAATCAGTAAGCACGGTTTATGATGGACAAATTAGTATTACCTAATAATTTAGGATTTTTATCCTTTTGGAGTACGAGTACGCTAAATCTAAACAAAACATGATTGGAGACATTGGGCAATATCAACATCTCTAAATAGGAACAATTAAAACAGGAGAACAAACAAATTGAATTGGTATGCAAGGTGCATAATCATACCGATAAACCAGATTTTTTTCACTCGCAACAATAGTACAAGAGTACTCGAAACCTGATCATGACATAAAGGACTAGGACCGTAACCAAACCTGGTGGAAACCGGGAGGTAAACTGCAAATTGTTTAAAAAACAGTAGGGCAACCCTCAACCGGAGACATTTGAAAATGCTCAGTCCACCTTAAATAAATTCAGCACAATCAGTTAAATGAAAACAAGCAAAAAATACAACAATTCAACCACATTTAAAACTGCCGAAAAGCAGCAACGCTAGTTACAAACAAAAATCCTAAACTCTCACCCCGTAAATGAACCGCTGAGATAAACACTTCTGCCTCCATAAGGCCACACAAATCTTGTAGGTATAAGCACTGTCCCAGTAGCAGCAACACCACTTCAAATTCTCCACGATATTTTGTTCCAGCAATAAAAAGACCCATATCAAGGGTTATAACCTGAATATAAAGACAAATAACTCTCAGAAAGAGTTCCAAACACACAAAATACGAAACCAGTATCGAGAAAACCCTCCCAAAATACACAAAAATATATATGTAAATTGACATTCAGAACTAAATTAGAGAATTTCCTTGAGCACTTTGCCAGTGAGTGGTTGTAAGCGAAACGAGACGATGGAGAAGATGTCGAACTCTGTCGCTAGAATCTCTCAGCACCACTTAGCATTTCAGATCACCAATCTCCACAAACATCTACAAAGAAATAAACAAATAAAAACAATAACACACAAAAACCCTAATTGTAAGACCCAATTTTGAAAAATACCCTAATTGAGAAACCCGATTAGAGAAGAAGAACCGATTATAAAACAAGAAGACCCGATATTAATGAAGCCCCAAACCAATTGTGTTGAGAAACAAGAAGACCCGGTTGAATCCTTCTGCAGTGAAGCCCCAAATCCTAGCTAATTTATAATTCAGTTCAATTAAAAACTCAGAGATACTGAGACAGAGATATGTTTAGACTGACAGAAACCCTAGCTCGAGTCCAATTAGCGACCGGGAGAGAGAGAATGAGAGAGTGAGATAGAATGAGGGAGAATAAGAGAGAATGAGAGGGAAATAAGAATATGTCTGAAATTTTACCGCTTCTCCGAAAATTTTGAGCCCGCCTGATTGAAATCCGAGCTAATTTCATTTCTTTTTTTAATAAATTTTAAATTTTAATAGTGTTTAAATTTTATATTGATCAAAAATTATCAATTAATAATTAATAGAGTTTATAAAAAAATATTTTATCAATCTTAACTAATATTAATATTTTTTCTTAATTATATTATAAAAATTGATTAATTTTCATGTCAAATAATTATATATATTTAATTTTTTGTAAAATGTACTACTTTTTTTATCCATTAACACTCTATTGTAACATAAATTCCTACATCTATAGTAACATATTATAAAGGCTATGGTAACATCAAAATTACTAGGTTGCGGTTGGCTAAGATGAGCATACCTAAGGTAACATAATTTTGTAACATGCATGATTAAACCATTGCGATAGGCAATTTATGGTCTAGTGTTGTCCTGAAAAATTAACAGCCCACCACCAGACAGACACTACTTTTTTTCTTGCAACTGCCTACCTGCCATTTTTTCATATCTTATAGTGAGAAAATGTTCACTCACCATCCATTGCCATGGACTGTTGGTAGAGTGCATATTCCAAGGGCACTACTTCCTTGTACAAAGGTTTGTTTCTGCCAGACATAAGCTCCATTATCAGACCGTACGAATTCAGTAAGTTCTTAGCACCCCGATACAGAAAACATGCTGCTGATACCCTTATTTGAACACCTTGTGGCGTGTGCTAGCTCTATAAGATCTGCACTTCTGAATTTATCGTTTGAAATAATATGTACTCATAAAGTAGGGAAAAGAGTTATTTAAAAAAATTAAGATAAAAAATGCTATGTTGGTTCTGGAAAACTCAGAAGTATATAGAGTACAGACAATATCAGAATTGTAACTTTTATATAAAAAAAATCTTCAAGTATACAGCTACATGCGTAAGATCTCCAATTTAGGGGTATCAGAGCACTGGGAATTGGAGGAACATCAACCCAGTGATCTTGATGAAGAAATTGAAGGCCGCCAATTGTGTCATTTAGTAGTATAGTTAGAAATATGGGGTTTGAATATGGTAGAGCTCCAAAGGCAAGATCAGGCTCAGGGAAAGCAAAATAATATAACCCGGACAAGAACTCACTTTTCATGCAATTAATGCGCTATAAGTAGTCATTGCTTAACCCTAAAGCTTTAGAAAGCAATTCTGATAGGGCCTCTCTCGGTTTGATTATTGACTGCACATCATGTCCCATTTTTTCCCTGCAAAATAAAAAGAAAAATAAAAAAATATGCGGCTCTTATAACAGAAATGAAAGACAAAAGAGATGACGTATAGCTTAACAAATTGACAATAGTAGTTGTACTTATTAGCAATTTGCATCACATGCCACTAACAACTACAACCAGATCCCTAAAAATAAAATACTAATAAATTGCGACAAGTCATCAAATGATATTACAATGTAACTGAAAAATAAATAAATATAAAAGTTTATCTAACTTCAGATTTGAGGTACTTCTTCAGAATCTAGTTTTTCATCTAAACAAGCACAAACCAAAGCATGCATCCAAGGACCAGGCCTAGATTCATAGACTGATCCATTAACAGTGTAAGACCTAACTTTCTAGCTATTGTCATCCGAAAACAATCCCATCTTCTCCACCCTTGGTTGCTCATAAGCCTCCGTGTGGCTTCCAGAGTTGCGTTAATCACATTAACATCCATTCCATGATTCATTTTGAAAGAATCCCCATTTTTCCCATGCTTGTCGGATTTGATCCACTTTAGCTTTCTTTGAACACCTTCAACTTCATGGAGGTCTATCACTGGAACTTGAAATTCAACATTGTTTTGTACTCTTAAGATTTATTAGGTAATGAAATAAATGAAGATTCAAATGTGCATGGTAATGAAATAAATTAAGATCCTAACGAGTATAAATAGTACAATTATAACTTTGTACTCTTAATATTTCTTAGGAAATGAGTTTCAATGATATTTTCGTTCTTCGACTTCTTGCTCCATCAACTCAAAAAATGTTGCTGGTACTTGAATCCTTGAGGAACAAGGGTAGATCCCTCGCAAGATATACAGAGTTGTGATTGTATATCATTACATATAATAACAATTTAATTTGAAATATGTTAGCTATTGAAAAAATGTATATGTCACTTACTAGTGCATGTACTCCAACTACCATCAAGGAACCTTGGTTTCTTCAATTTTTTTCTTCTAAAAATTAAATAAAATTTTATTTAGGAGAATATTAGAGAGTTTATCTTGCTTAAAATAATAAATAAAAGATAATTGCATTTTAAGAAACTTGGATTCCACTATAATTATTGGAAAGAACATTATTTAACAATATTTAGGCACTCCAAGATTCTTGGGTAGAAATGGGCGCAGAAAATGCTAATTATTTCATTTATTTTATTATCATTACTAAAAATATGAGAATATCATAAATAACTCCATTAAGTCAATGAAAAGTTGGAGACTTGAGCATGACACCCGATATAGAATCGTGTATAGAGCTCCAATTGTTTTTCAAGCAGGGAGAATAACTTACATTTTTTCAAATATCTATTTAGCTTAGTTGCGCAATCAGCGATTAATATAAAATCAAATATATATGGAAGTAAAGCATGTGCCTCTATTCAAAATAATAGCTTATGTGCAATGCGCAACTTAGCGTGAGGAAGAGTGGGGAAACCAAAATACCATGCTCAGTCTCACAACACATTTTTATTATATAATTTTTTTTAAAAAAATGTGAATTATTTTAAGTCTTCACGAATTATCCTGGAAAATATTTGATATCACTCATCAAAAAGAAAATCTGATATATTTCTCTAATCATCGTATGTTTCTTTCTCTGAATATTTTAAATGAAACTGATTTATCTTATTGAGATTATTCCCTTGTCATTAGATTGTGCTCATTTCTTACATTGATTGAGAGCACACAATTCTTATGAATTTTCGATAACATGTCAAGTGTTTAATCCTTTGTTATAGAACTACAAGGACACAAGATATCCATTATTCACGGATTTTACATGAAAAGATCATATATATATATATATGAATATAGTTGGGGAAATAATTAAATTATGGTGTAAAGAATAAAGGGAAGATAATTTTATACGAAAAGACCATATATGGGGAGAGAATTAAAATATATCGTTGGTGCAAGTGGAAACATAATTCACATGCATAAATAATATAACATAAATTTTCTGCTATTTTGACCACCAAATATTTTTGAACATTAATAAAGCACATGAATAAGAGAAAAAGAAAACACACAAAGTGAAAATTAACTCAGATTTTGTGGTGGCAGTTTCACGGATAATTGAAGTGATTCTAGTATTAGTGAGGCTTCTTTCAAATGAGACTGAAAATGAATTGAATTAACCTCAAATGCATTTATAAGACCTTGAATTAAGACTCGCATGTACATAAAATTAATATTTATTAATAATTAAATATTCATAAATGATATTATTATAAGATATGTGCAGATGATTATTGATTCCACCTTGGATGCTTTATCATCCTGGAGCGCAACAATGCAACCCACGATTCCTTTAGCAACTATAAACGCAATTGATTCACTAAGCCGAAAATGACAACAATTTACATTAAGGACATAAGAGTATAAAAAGATAGTCAGATATTATACATAAAAATTAAAATGGAAGAGGCAGTAATCAATTAATTAAATTATTTTTTTAATCATTCTTTCACTGCAAGGATATAATCAAATATATAAGAAGAAAGACACTTATACTGACTTCTCAACATTTGCGTCTTTCGTAAAATTTTCCACGGCCTTCTGAAATCCTTCTTTCTTTCAATAATCATAAATGTAGAGATCCAGTGTAGAAATTTTCGAATCAAATAAATTCAATTGGAGAATTAAAAGATATTAGATAGAATCAAACAATATAATGTTGAATTTAATATGTGTGGACATATTAAAAAAGAATTTTCAATTAATCGTAATAAAGGCAAAGAATGTAAAAAAGATAAATAAGGTATAAAGAAAATAAAATTAGAGTACATGGGAAAAAATCTTGAATTAATTGTAAATATATATACTGAAAAGAATCTTTAATTCATTATTTAAAGAACAAAGTAATAGATGTTTATTAATAGTTAAGTTTGATAAAACTTTTTTACTACATAATAAAAATAAATGTCAAAAATAACAAGGACAAAAATAAATGGTTAACTACAACAATATCATTGCAAGAAAATATCGCGCAGATTTAAATAAAGGATATCATCGTACAGATCATTTATCATTATAAATAAATATTACATTACTAATTAATTTTATAAATTTTCTTAACACAAGTAAATATAAAATAACTAATTTTATAAATTTTCTTAAAGATTTTAAATAAAAAATGACCAAAGTATAAATTTTCAAAAAAGGGTATCCACAAATCTTTAGATTTTTTCTTTAATTTTTTAATTATAAAATGAATGTGGAAGAAGGGTAAAGGGTGGTTGTTGATAGTATAGAGATCTAAAAATCTTAAACAGTATAAGATCACTGAGGCTAAGGTTGGTATGAATTATTGTTATTGTTAGGTTATAGCATCAAATTTCTATATTAACTTTGGGATCTCTATGCAACAGTTCTCTAAATAGTAGATATAAAATAAATCAATTTGGAACAACTTATGTGAAGATTGTTCAAACTGGAATTTGAGGATAGAAAACTTTTTGAAGTCAATAAGTTGTAGAAATTCCTCCAAGTCCACTATGGTGAAGTCTAGAAGAGCTATGTAGTGAAGTTCATCAAACCAAGTAGTAAAGTCAAATCCACAACAATATTATGAAGTTCAAATTTGGTCTATATGGAGAAGTCCAAATTTTGTGTAGATCGAGAAGTCTAACTCTGTGTTATATCCTGAAATCTAGAAAGGTTTTATATCAAAAAGTCAAAGTTATTCAAGATCATGAAATCCAAGTTGTTCTAAGTTGTTCTATATCTTGACAAACCAACCAAGGTACAAATTTACAAGAAAATAAGAAACATACCACTACAACACATTGTACATGAACAAATACACAGCAAAAGATAAAGAGAGTACAAAAGAACAAAGTGGCCTTAAAAGCTACAAAGGTGCAACGTGCACACCCAGTAGTACATTATTTTATATATATAATGCATTTACAATTATTAGTTCTGTGTAACCAATAGGAGATTCATTTTGTAATATATTTTCTCTCTCTACAAACCAAACTCTAGAGCTTGTTCTTGGGAAGTAGCCAAGAAGAATAACATTGTTTTTTCTTCAAAGTTGTAGCATAATTTCTTTATATCTTATATAAAGTAAATTGAGTAAAATATCTATGTGTTCTTGCATAGTTATATATATGCACTTAGTTTTATATTTTATTTGTTAACTAAAAAAATGACCATTATCACTGGGTGTTGTGTCAAGAGTCTTAAGACACATAAAAGAAATACATGTAAATAATCACAAGTGTATTTGACAAATAAGTTAAAATTTGGGCGAACTAACTCAACAATAAAAATCTTTGGGAAGTAAAAAGTAGAGCAAAGAAAATGTAATAAATTAATTGGCACAGTGGTAAATAATAAAGAATAATTAATACTTCTTGTAAATGAACTAACTAAACTCACATAAGGGCGTAACTAAATTGGAGTCATAACTAATTTTACGTGCAAAAAAATGGTGAATGTTTTTAGCAACTACCAATTGTCGGACACTCTTAGATATTAGGGTGGCATAAGTCAATATCTTCAAATTGATATTACAATTCAGTTTTATTACTTCTTCATTTAAGTTACATCCATTAAAAAAGGAACAGAGAAACGGCAGTTAAAATTGTTTAGGGAAAATTAAATATGTAAAATGATTGTACAATACTTATAGATATACATAAAAGGGAATGAGTTACCCATAATTAGGGTCAGGTTTACCTCATCAACTTGAATAGTAACAAGAAGCAAGCGATGATCAATGAGTCACCTCCTTAAACGAACCTTGCTCGAACATATAACCAACATATTTCAATTTACCTTATATGTTTATATGGAAAAGGTAAGAAGCAAGCATTTCCCTATAATTAAATTGATGTTAAATTAATAAAAAAACAAAATCGAGAGAATAAGTTTGGATACCGTACATATCATCTTGCAAGCTTGCCAAGCTAGTTATAGTTTAACAGATCTGTTCAAACAATAAGATTTTAACTTCAGGTCCACCAAAATTCATAAATTTGGAAAACATCATTCTTGAGTTGTGATAAATTATATCCATTGCATAATTAAGAGTAACGAAATAGCATACCAGTAGCAAGAAAGAATTTAATGCAAGGTGTTAAGTATAGACTCTTCATAACTAATATCGAACATACTGAAGTTTTGAACTAACATGTTGATATCAACGCTTGGTGGGAGGAATCCAGATCAGCACCAAAAATATGTTGAGCCAAAAATGATGATCATATTTAAAGTACTCTAACAAGTATCTTAATTATATTTTTTAAGTAATTTTTTAAATGATTAAACACCTTACTAAATCAGATGATATGATGTTGTTCTTTTGTTTGGGAATGCAGAGAGTTGGGTATATGAATAAGAGAAAGAGCCTAATGAGTAGACACAATTAAGACTAGTTTTTATTTTGTGCCTTCCTCTACATATGTGTTATAAGATATATAGGTCACATATACAAAATGCCTATTTCATACCAGTACTTATAAAATATGTATTTTTCTACATGACATGATGACGTTGATGTATAGCTAAATTGAAAAAAAAAAATCTTTTACGGTAACTTTTTCAACTAATCTCATTTAGAATAAACTCAAACTTATCAACTTACAATAGAAATAAAAAGTAAACTCCTAGATGGCTAGATGTATCTATTCAAGATATGAAACTACTTAAATGTTTGTAGGCTTATAATAATATTTTGGCAAAAAAAAGCATGGGCATAAGCTATAATATTTTATTTATTTTTATCAACCTAAGTTCAACATCAAAATGATCAAAAAAGAAAGAAGGATCCAAATCTCTGAGTTGGGCTCTTGATGAGCGCTAGTATATCGCTTGATTTCTTCTTCAATTCTTAATGTTCCGTCCCTTATTTTTGTCTGGGTGAATGGACATTATTTTTGTAGGAGGAGAAAAATGATGGTTAATAAGCAGCATGTTTATGTTACCTCCATTAGTATGAGGCATTTTGGTTAGTATCCAAAATTAAATTTATGCGGGCTCGACCCAAATCGACAATATCATTTTAATGTGAAGAGGCTCGCACATAGCCCAACAAGTAGTATCATAGCGAGGTTACTTATTGGGCCACGTGCGAACCTTAACTCCACATTAGCATGATATTATCGGCTTAAAACCATTATCATGAATATTTTTTGTTTAAAAGACAATAGTGTAAAAAATTTAAACCATTGCAAAGAATATCAAAAGACAACAATTTTTAAAAAAAAATATGTGCAGTGAGACATACAACGGTTTTCATCATTTTTTAAGTGGGTTGCACACAAATTTTTACAAAGTTAATATCATTATTTAAAATAAATCAATTTTAAAATAAAATGATATTATAATAATTCAATTATTATTTCACAATTGAAATTAAATTTATAATACAAAGGTTCTCTACAAGAATTACAACTATAACTTAAAATCTATTTCTAAATATGCTCATTAAGGTACACAATAACTAATTTGCATACATATGCTCATAACGGGTTGGGACAGCCAGGTTCCATTCCCGCCCACAGAGAATTTTCTTGTCCATAACTAGCACTTGTTGATTAGTGTAAGCTTTGTGTGAAATTTTGGTAAAATCATTCACTTCAGGGCCCATATCTCTTCATACTTTGAGGCTGTAAGCATTGAACTAATGCCCAATAATTGCAGCTCCTTCCTTGCCACTATCTTCGTTGCTAGATAGCGATCGATTATGTTGATTGTGAGGTAAATAGTCTCTGGCATCAGATCAATTTTTTTGTGAATTTCAATCAACCAGTCTACAAGTATGACTCTCATTTTCTTATTAATTTCAGGATGTGAATGTATGTAGTCAAAAACCTTGTTCTAATTCTACAAGAGAGAAGAGTTTGACAGGTCAGACTTGTGCAATATAGTACTACAAGTATTAAGTTCAATACAATTTATTCAAGATTAAAATGTACCTCAACAAGCTTGTAGAACTTGTACATGTCCTCCATATACTCAACAGTTGCCAACTCATTATTGGCATCAGCAGCATCAATATCAACAATTTGCACCTTGGGTTTCTTAGTTAATCTGCAAGCAGCAAGAGAACTATTCCAACTGTTTCAGCAGCTGAATTGGCACCATTACAACCAGCCGGAATGCACGTTATTAGAGTAGATTCAAGAGGTACTGGTAATGTATCCTGGCACCGTGATTCAGTCACTGAACCTATTATGGTTTTAATGTTTAGGCTAACTCACTGTAGTCTATCTGCCCAACTATATACTTATCAATAAAGAAGTGCTCTAAAGGACTTATTTTCCTTGAAATTGCAAAGAAGTGTTAATCATATAAATATACATTCTTTTGTGCTTCACTACACGTTAGCACTAATAACAAGTATCCATTACACAATTAACTAACAATAAAGCAACTGAAAAAACCAGCATTAAAAGCAGAGTTTAACAATAATGATGCAAAAACAGAAGATTAAACTCGAAAATCAGATAAAGTCTATGACAAAACTTAACTCTGCAAGTAGTAAAATACCGTATCATCACTTTTAAACTTTGCATTTGTGGGGAGCATTCATCATTTGTGAGGAGCATTCAACAATATCTTATGCTTACTATTATGCTAAATGACTAAAAACAATTATCACTACCGCACCAAAATAGCAGACCCTTTGCCTTTTATCTTGTAATATAGTACTAGACAAAAGTTGATGAAGAAATGGGAAGAAGTCATAAACACTAAACAGTCAACAAGTTATAAAATTATGATGTGAATACTTATGAAGTGCATTCATATCTCAACAAAAGACCTCAACTAGTCTGACATCCTTATAGAAAAGCAAATATAGGCATATAAAGAGTAAATAACAAAAAATACATTACACAAAGGCAAAAAAACAGGCAGCACTGTAATAATTAGAAATCAATTAAAGGACTCAGACCAGTCTTAAACAGCAAAGTTTAAAGGCTATATGTCTAGGTGGGTTAACTGAAACAGAAGTTTAAGATAATAGTGATGAACCTACGGGTTATGGAAATCGATAGTGTCCTCGTTTACAAGAAGAGTCCATTTTGCCCTTCCACTACACCCAAAATGCTTATTCTGCATGACTTTATGCCCAAATATAAATTGAAACCCAATCGTAAACTGAAGCCCTAAACTAATAAAATAATACCTAAAAATTGAATTACAAATGGAAGAATAGAAAATAGAAAACAGCCCCAAATTGAAGAAAAGTACACATACATCAAGATATGTGTGATGCGTAGAGATATATACACTTACATCGATTTGGGTGTCTATGAAGTGTATTGGCTCTCGTTGTAATATTGAGAGAGAAGGAGATAGAGGGGGAGAGATGGAGAGAAAGAGAGAGTTCCATATGTTTATGATGTTGAGATTGAATTGCGGAGGGTATGATATTTAGGGATTGAGATAGAAGGGGGAAACCAAAACGTGAGAAGGCATAAATGAAATATTGGCCGGTGGAGGAAACCAAATATTAGTCTTGATTTAGTAAAAAAATATCAAATTTACAAGTAGCTGTATTTAAATAATAATAACTTCAAATAATTTTCAGTATAACGCAATTTGACATAAAAATTGAAAATTTTAAATTATTTTTTAAAGTATTAAAAGTAATAACATTAACATTCTACAACATCATCGAAAAAATATCTTCATGAAATTAATTTCATAATCGAGAAATAATCTTAATTTTTGGATTTGGACTTTTAATATATTTTCATTAAAATTGAAATTTTAAATTATTTTTTACAATATTAAAAGTAATAACATTAACATTCTCCAAGATCATCGGAAAAAAATCTTCATGAAATTAATTCTTTAATCGAGAAATAATCTTAATTTTTGGATTTGCACTTTAATTCAAATTTTTTTATAATCATGCAAGATATAATTTTTAGTAATTTTTTAATAACTTATCGCATTCTAGGAAGTAGTGCTTCTACAAGATTTATCTATTCCTGACATCCAAGATAAATTTGAAATTTTTGAATAATTTTTTATATGACTAAAATTGATGTATTTTAATATCTATATGGTTGGATTGTCAAAAAACTCATTTAAAAATTTATCTTATAAATGTGAACAAATCTCGTTGTTGGGAGAAGTACTTTTACTAGATTTTTCTAATCCTGACATGCAAAATTAATTTAAAATTTTTTAATAATTTTTTTCATATGACTAAAATTGATATATCTAAACATCTGTACAGTTGGATCGCCAAAAAAATCATTTTAAATATTAATCTTGTAAATCGGGAACGAGTCTTGTTGTTGGGAGTGGTACTTTTACTAGATTTTCCGAATCCTAACATGCAAGATGAATTTGAAATTTTCTATAATTTTTTTATATGACTAAAATTGATATATCTTAACATCCGTACGGTTCGATCCTCGAAAAAATCATTTTAAAAATTAATCTTGTAAATCGGAAATGAGTCTCGTTGTTGGGGGTGGTACTTTTACTAGATTTTCCGATTCCTGACATGCAAAATGAATATGAAATTTATTAATAATTTTTTTATATGACTAAAATCAATATATTTTCACATATATATGGCTCGATCATGGAAAAAGTCATTTTAAAAATTTATCTTATAAATCGTGAACAAATCATGTTGTTAGCAGTGATACTTTTACTAGATTTTTCTAATCCTCACATGGAAGATTAATTTGAAATTTTTAATAATTTTTTCATATGACTAAAATTGATATATCTTAACATACTTATAGTGGGGTCATCAAAAAAATCATTTTAAATATTAATCTTATAAATCGGGAACGAGTCTCGTTATCGGGAGGGGTACTTTTACTAGATTTTTCTAATCCTGACATGCAAGATGGATTTCAAATTCGTTAATAATTTTTTCATATGACTAAAATTGATATATCTTAACATCCGTATGATTGGATCATCGAAAAATTCATTTTAAAAATTAATCTTGTAAATCGGGAACGAGTCTCCTTGTCGGGAGTGGTACTTCTACTAGATTTTTCTAATTCTGACATGCAAGATGGATTTCAAATTTGTTAATAATTTTTTAATATGACTAAAATTGATATATCTTATCATTCGTATGGCTGGATCATTGAAAAAATCATCTTAAAAATTAATCTTATAAATCGGGAACGAGTCTCGTTGTCGGGAGTGGTATTTTTACAAGATTTTTCTAATCCTCACATGCAAGATGGATTTCAAATTTGTTAATAATTTTTTCATATGACTAAAATTGATATATCTTAACATCCGTACGGTTGGATCGTTGAAAAAATCATTTTAAAAATTAATCTTGTAAAATCTGGAACGAGTCTCGTTGTCGGGAGGGGTACTTTTACCAGATTTTTGTAGTCCTGACATGCAAGATGGATTCCAAATTTGTTAATAATTTTTTGATATGACTAAAATTGATATATCTTAACATCTGTACGGTTGGATCATCGAAAAAATTATTTTAAAAAATGATCTTGTAAATCAGGAACGAGTCTCGTTGTCGGGAGGGGTACTTTTACCAGATTTTTGTAATCCTGGCATGCAAGATGGATTTCAAATTTGTTAATAATTTTTTGATATGACTAAAATTGATATATCTTAATATCTGTATGGTTGGATTGTCGAAAAAATTAATTTAAAAAATGATCTTGTAAATCAGGAACGAGTCTCGTTGTCGGAAGGGGTTTATGGGATTTTTTTATTCCTGACATGCAAGATGAATTTTAAATTTTTTAATAATTTTTTCGTATGACTAAAATTGATATATCTTAATTTCCGTACGGTTGGATAGTCGAAAAAATTATTTAAAAAATTTAACTTGTTAACCGAGAATCTCATTTTATACAGTAATACTTTTACAATGGTTTTCTTGAAACACCATTTTGTAAAGATCCACTAAGACAATGCTATTTTATTATAAAACCGATGTGTAAGGATATCAGCTTTTTTCAATCTAATGGCTAATATTTAATCTCATTTGAATCAAGGGCTGTCATTTTCACACTTCAGGAATCCGAGTAAAATGTTTACAACCTATTATGGGGTGCCACCTCATCAGGTGACGCCCACTTAAATTATAAAATAACTATTGCGGACAAGAGTTTTATTCTGTTGTATGAAGGTTTTTAAGACAACCAATTTAAAAACTGTTGTGTGAATTACACAACGTAATATCTAAAAGCTTGTATGAGACCAACTAATTAAGACAACACTTTTGTTTTAACATAAAACCGTTGTATAAGAATATCAGTTATTTTTTGATCTAACGGCCAATATCAAATCTCATTTCAATGAAGGGCTATCATTTCGTCACCTCAACAATCCTTGTGAATGATTTACCACCTATCACGTGCTACCACCTCAATACGTGGTACCCATTAAAATTTCTCAGACAACTGTTTTTATCATGTTATTTGATGGTTTGGAGGACAACCTTTCTGAAAAGCCGTCTTCTGAACTACACAATGTAATGTCAAAACTATTGTCTTATATCCCTATACGTTAACATAGTAACAACGGTTTATAATCGTTGTGTTAAAGATCAACAACAACACTACATTTAAAAAACCATTTTCTGACTCGATGAGAGAATACAACTTGTAGAACAGTTTAAACAAGATGAATATCCGTTGTTTGTTCTGGAGCTCACACAACTATCTTTTCTGCAAAATCAATTAACCGTTGTATGATTTTTTAGGACGATGGTTTTTTTTAACCGTTGTTTGTCAACCGTTGTCTGATTGCAAATTTCTTGTAGTGCCAAAAGCCTCGTACTAATGGAGTTACTAGCTTCTTATTAACAAGCAATTTGCCCCTCCCACAATGATGTGGTACAACTCCTAATAATATCTCCTTTCACACATTAAACTCGACACCTGCCAAATCTTCGACCTTCTATGATATTCTGACACAACCTTGACCCATACTAAAATCCATCTGGCTCTCTGCCTTTTTTAAACCCATACTGGAAACTGGGGTAGCCTATATTCCGCTTCCTAGGGACCTCATTTGAGAAACTTATGGACCAATATAACCTGAAACTCTAATACCACTTGTTGGATTTGTTAAGCGGGCCTTAACTCCATATTAGTAATGAGGTCTTTTGGGATGTGCCAAATAAAAAATCTATGACAGCTCAACCAAAAGCGGATAATATTATCTTAATGTAGAGTTAATTTCTTTTTAGTAAGGCCAACAAGTGGTATCATAATTTCAGGTTATAATGGTCCATACAAATTTCAGATGAGCTCCATAAGAAGTGGTGTATAGACTATTTTAGGATGCACCTAATGGGGAGGCATGTAGGCCTTCTGGTATGGGCTATTCCAGTACGAGTTAAGGGGGAGCTATATCACACAATCAGGTGGCAGTTTTTCCGGGTGTCGTTCTCGAGGTATAAAGGGAGACTGTTAGAAATTGTCCTACATCATTTGTAGGAGAGGCATATTGGTTGTTAATAAGCAGCGAGTTAACTCCGTTAGTATGATCTTTTGGGATGTGCCTAAAAATAAATTTATGCGGTTTTGGGCCAAAGCAAAAAATATCATACTAATGTAAAGTTAAGACACGGACGCGGCCCAATGTACTTCCTCAACTTTCCATTTCTAAATATCTAGGTATGTTTCTACATGACTACATCATATTCTTACACTTTATATACACCCACAAACACAATCAAACAAACTTTTATAGATACACTTAAATGGCAAGATAAGAATATTAGAACCCTGATAAGAGAGGGTGATGAAAAGGAAAAGTTGGATAAATGCTGCAATATTATTGTTTTAATGATGTATCAACCTGAGAAAACTGAGAAGTCAGTTACCAATATTAATACGTAAGGAAGACGGAAGTTACAAATATGAATCAGAAACCTGAGAAGTCAATCTCGAGGGTTTTTAAAAGTTTGAATCCACTTGAATCTTATCTTGTAAAATATCTACAACATATAAATGAAAACATTGTCAGCAAGAAATGTAACAGCAGTAGTGGCTTTTGGGACTCGTTAGTCGGCACAGAGAATAATGATGTTCTATCTTTACTCAATTGCTACAGCTGGGAAGATTACTATAGAGAGGGTAATCACATAAATAAGTGTGATCCGTGTTTAAATTTTCCTGCTTGCTGTGAGATTCATGAAGCAGTAAGCCCAAAACATAAAAAATAGAAGATTGAAATAGTTGTTCAGATACATGATGACAAAACTTTTAATAGTAATCTTAGGACAGTGAACTCATGTGTCGAATATATATTAGAAGCAGTGGTGGCTGAAGCTTGTATAAATGCTACATAAGTTAAGCATAAGGATACTATATCGGGATCAGTAAATTCCTTGCTGACACTTGACAAAGTTTTAGAGCCTCACACCAATGACGCACATGGCATCTATTCAGCAGATTATTCATTAAAACAACATTCTTCCACTATTGAATAGAATACAAATTACTCCATTCGTACATCTAGAGACTGTTAGGAGTTGTTCTACATCATTTATGGGAGAGGCAGATTGGTTGTTAATAAGCAGCGAGTTAACTCCGTTAGTATGACCTTTTGGGATGTGCCTAAAAATAAATTTGTGTGGTTTTGGCCCAAAGCAAAAAATATCATACTAATGTAAAGTTAAGACTCGCACGCGCCCCAACCTACTTCCTCAACTTTCTATTTCTAAATATCTAGGTATATTTCTACATGACTTCATCATATTCTTACAATTTATATACACCCATAAACACAATCAAACAAACTTTCATAGGTACACTTAAATGGCAAGACAAGAATAATAGAACCCTGATAAGAGAGGGTGATGATAGGGAAAAGTTGGATATATGCTGCAATATTATTGTTTTAATGAAGCAGCAATCTGAGAAACTTGAAAAGTCAGTTACCAATATTAATACGTAAGGAAACGGAAATTACGAATACGAATCAGAAACCTGAGAAGTCAATCTCGAGGGTTTTTGAAAGTTTGGATCCACTTGAATCTTATCTTGCAAAATATCTGCAATATATAAATGAAAACGTTGTCACCAAGAAATATAACAGCAGTAGTGACTTTTGGGACTCAGTAGTGGGCACAGAGAATAATGATGATCTATCTTTACTCAATGGCTACAGTTGGGAATATTACTATAGAGAGGGTAATCAAATAAATAAGTGTGATTCGTGTTCAAATTTTCCTGCTCGCTTTGAGATTCATGAAGCAGTATGCCCAAAACATAAAAAACAGAAGATTGAAATAGTTGTTCAGATATTTGATGAGAAAACTTGCACTAATAATCTTACGACGGTGAACTCATGTGTCGAACATCTATTAGAAGGAGTGGTGGTTGAAGCTTGCATAAATGCTACTGAAGTTAAGCATGAGGATACTATATCGGGATCAGTAAATTCCTTGCTAACATTTGACAAAGTTTTAGAGCCTCACACCAATGACGCACATGGCATCTATTTAGCAGATTATTCATTAAAACAACATTCTTCCATTATTGAAGAGAATGCAAATTACTCCATTCGTACATCTGGAGACTGTTAGGAGTTGTCCTACATCATTTGTGGGAGAGGCAGATTGGTTGCTAGTAGGCAACGAGTTAACTCCGTTAGTATGACCTTTTGGGATGTGCCAAAAATAAATTCTTGCGGTTTTGGCCCAAAGCAAAAAATATCATACTAATGTAAAGTTAAGACTCGCACGCGGCCCAACCTACTTCCTCAACTTTCCATTTCTAAATATCTAGATATGTTTCTACATGACTTCATCATATTCTTACACTTTATATACACCCACAAACACAATGAAACAAACTTTCATAGATACACTTAAATGGCCAGACGAGAGTATTAGAACCCTGATAAGAAAGGGTGATGAAAGGGAAAAGTTGGATAAATGCTGCAACATTATTGTTTTAATGATGCAGCAACATGAGAAACTTGAAAAGTCAGTTACCAATATTAATTCGTAAGGAAGACGGAAGTTACGAATACGAATAAGAAACCTGAGAAGTCAATCTCGAGGGTTTTTAAAAGGTTGGATCCACTTGAATCTTATCTTGCAAAATATCTGCAACATATAAATGAAAACGTTGTTAGCAAGAAACGTAACAACAGTAGTAGCTTTTTGGACTCGTAGCGGGTACAGAGAATAATGATGATCTATCTTTACTCAATGGCTACAGCTGGGAAGATTACTATAGAGAGGGTAATCAAATAAATAAGTGTGATCCGTGTTTAAATTTTCCTGCTGGTTGTGAGATTCATGAAGCACTATGCCCAAAAAATAAAAAACAGAAGACTGAAATAGTTGTTCAGAATCCTGATGACAGAACTTGTATTTGTAATCTTACGACAGTGAACTCATGTGTCGAACATCTATTAGAAGTAGTGGTTGGTGAAGCTTGCATAAATGCTACCGAAGTTAAACATGAAGATACTGTCACTAATGTCATTAAAATCATCACACAAAATCTCTAGAGAACCCTCACCAATAGAATGAGAAAAGTCATGCAAGTAATTCAATAGCCATCTACAAGAGATAATATTCATCATAAAAATCAATAAAAAAATAGAAAAGGCAGACCTTTGAAGATCATTCTGCCTAGCTAAACAAGAAATACATTGAGCTTTTTTTAAAATACCTGAGACATTCCACATAGAATCATCCCATCCCACCGACATACGTCCATTATAGTTCAAACTCCATTTAATGTGGATTGCTAACGAAGTATCTCAGGATAAAGCAGTAGACTCTTTAACTCTAGTCTTTAAAAAGGTAAAAACAGGGACTTCATTATTGCAATAAAATCCTTTTTAAAAGATACTTTATTATCGAGTCATCTCACATTAAACCAACAAAAATCAATCATAAAAAAATTTCAAGTGGACGATTGAGTTAGGGAGATCCCCAAACTACTCTTTTCTTAAATTTCTTTCATGTATTATTAGGCATCTGTGGAAGTTTATCTACCAAAACCATGTCCTGGAAGGAATTAGGCAGATGTGGGGATTATTTGGGGGGGCTAATGGTTTTGTTCATTTTACCGACCTGCGTTCAACCCTGTGTTGGGCCAACATCAGCATCAGTTTGAGCAACATTTGATAGTTGGTTGATTCTAAACATGGAAGGCGAAGACGCAATAGCTTGCTTCAATTTGCTTGAGCTAGCATCAACATTAACACGTTCTTTGAAGTTAACCAACAAGTTTAACACTACTTCACTCGATTGGCAAAGTACATGTGCTAATGTGTTTAGTGCAAACCATTTACGTGCATTGTAATGAAAAAATGGGCATATTTTTTAGCCCAAGTGCATTATTTGATGAAATATATGTGAGAGATACAGGAACATGGAAATATCAAAGAGTGCGGTTTGAAAACTTCAGGTTTTCCCAAATTTGTCTAAAATATGGTCTTTTTTATAGCCGCGATGACTAACGACAACTACAATATGATGCAATACAAGAGATGGACGTAAGAACGTACAGTCAGAAAGCGTACAACACAATAACGACCTGCGTTCAACCCTGTGTTGGGCCAACATCAGCATCAGTTTGAGCAACATTTGATAGTTGGTTGATTCTAAACATGGAAGGCGAAGACGCAATAACTTGCTTCAATTTGCTTGAGCTAGCATCAACATTAACACGTTCTTTGAAGTTAACCAACAAGTTTAACACTACTTCACTCGATTGGCAAAGTGCATGTGCTAATGTGTTTAGTGCAAACCATTTACGTGCATTGTAATGAAAAAATGGGCATATTTTTTAGCCCATGTGCATTATTTGATAAAATATATGTGAGAGATATAGGAACATGGAAATATCAAAGAGTGCGGTTTGAAAACTTCAAGTTTTCCCAAATTTGTCTAAAATATGGTCTTTTTCATAGCCGCGATGACTAACGACAACTACAATATGATGCAATACAGGAGATGGACGTAAGAACGTAAAGTCAGAAAGCGTACAACACAATAACTCTACCAGGCTATCAAAAATACTTAACTGCAGATATCATGCTTTATGTAAATATAGGAATATATAAACCCATGTTTAGTAATAGCAATGGAAATAAAATGTTTCAAACACGGATATCCCTATCAAATGAAAAAGTTCCCACTAGAACGTAGTGGATATGGATTCATCTGAGATAAATATAAAAGAAATCCAAGATAAAGGTAATGAAATAAATGAAGATCCAAACGGGTATAGTAATGAAACAAATTAAGATCCTAACAGGTATAAATAGTACAATTGTAACTTTTTACTCCTAAGATTTGTTAGAAAATAAGTTTAATAACAGGTATAAGAGTTGTGAATGTATATCATTACATATAATAACAGATTAATTTGAAACATGTTAGCTACACAAAAAATGTGTACGTCACTTACCAGTGCATGTACTCCAACTACCATCAATGATCCTTGCTTTCTTCAATTTTTTTCTCCTAAAAATTAAATGAAATTTTAATTACCAGAATATTAGAGAGTCTATCTTGCTTAAAACAATAACTACAAGATAATTACATTTAAACAACTTTGATTCCATTACAATCAATGGAAAAAATATTATTTAACAATTTAGGCACTGCGAGATTCTTGGGTAGAATTGCATTTTAAACAACTTGGATTCCACTACAATCAATGGAAAGAACATTATTTAACAATTTAGGCAGGGTTAGATTCTTGGGTAGAAATGGCTACAGAAAATGCTATTTATTTCGTTTACTTTTTTATCATTACTAAAAATTGGATAATATCATAATTAAGTCTACTATATCAATGAAAAGTTGGAGACTTGAGCATGAGACCCCATATAGAATAGTGTATGTCTCCAACTCTTTTCCAAGTAAGGAGCAATTTACATTTTTTTCAAATATATATCTAGCTTAGTTTCCCAATAAGGGATTAATGTAGAATCAAATATATATGAAAATAAAGCATGTACCCATATGCAAAATAATAGCTTATGAGCAATGCGCAACATAGTGTGAAGAGGAGTGGGGAAACCAAAATACAATGCTCAGTCTTACTACACCTTTTGATTATATTTTTTTTTAAATGTGAATTATTTTAAGTCTTGTGTTCTCTTACCTTGGAAAATATTTTAAATGAAATTAATTTATCTTAATTAAGGCTATTCCCTTGTCATTAGATGATGTGTTCCTTTCTTACATTGATCGAGATCACACATTTCTTATAAATTTCCCATAACATGTCATGTGTTTAATCCTTTGTTATCGAACTATAAAGACACATGGAATCAATAATTGGTGAATTTTACATGAAAAGATCATATGTAAGAATATACTTGGGAAAAGAATTAAATAGTGGTGAAAATAATAGGGCTGAGTTCTATGGAGTCCACCTTTTTATCGGAGTCCTCGGAGTCCATCTACGTTCTGCAAATAAAATATATTGTAAAACGTGTTATTTTGCAAAACATGTTACACAAATAGCATAACTTCAACAAAATTATGCAAATCTCATATATTTACGGTATAATATGTATGTTCTGCAATATGTTCTGCAACATGAACATTTATGTTCTGCAAACTAAACATGTTTTGTAGAATATATATTTTTGCAATGTTCTGCTTGTAAAATGTATGCAATCTACAAGATTTTTGATAGAATAGTGATGTTTGTCGAAAAATAATATGTTTTGCAATATTTTAAGCTATATTTTACTTGCAGAACATATATGGACTCCGAGGACTCCAATTAAAGGTGGACTCCATAGAACTTTACTCGAAAATAATATGGGGAAAACATAATAAGATAACATATTTGTTACAAATGGAAACATAGTTGATATGCATAATTTAAAAAAAATATAAAAATTGGTTTCTAATTTGATCACCAAACATTTTTGCACATGAGTAAAGCACATGAATAAGATAAAAAAGAAAACAACAAAGTTAAAATTGACTCACATTTTGAGGTGAGCCTTTCTGAGATATTTGCAGTGATTGTAGTGTGGCTTCTTTCACATGAGACTGAAAATGAATTGTATTAACCTTGATTGCATACATAAGATCTCTAATTGAGACTCACATGTACATAAAATAATTATTTATTGATGATTTAAAAATCATGAATGATATTACTATAAAACCTGTGCAGGTGAATGTGGATTCCCCTCAAGCCAGAATGCAACCCACAATTCCTTCACCAAACTATAACTCTGATTCATCACTATGCCAAGAACAACAATAATTTACTTTAGGGAAAAAGGAGTATAAAATGACCGTTCAAGAAAATTGGCACATATTATACTTAAAATGGAGGAGGCACCATTCAATTAAATATGTTTCTAAAACTATTCTTTCACTTCAAAGATATAATCATATATATAAGAAGAAAGACACTTACACTGAGACTTCTTAACATTTGCTTCTTTGGCAAAAATTTCAGCAGTCTTCTCAAATCCCTCTTTCTTGAAATAATCATAAATGTATAGATTCAGCCTAGAAATTTCCAAATTAAATAAATTCAAATGGTGAATTAGAGATATAATATAAAAGAAAATAATGTAATGCCTAGTTAATATGTGTGTACATATAAGTATAACTTACCTAGTTCTTTCAAAGAGAAAAAAACCTTACATCTGATCAACATCTCTTTCTTTTCCAAAAAATATGTTCTTCTCATCTTTCAAATCTCTTCCCAATTCCAGTTTATGCAAGATTGCAATATAAACCTTTCAAGATCCAAAATAAAATAAATTAAGAGTTTTGGATATAAAAGAATAGAGTACATATATAAGAGTAACTCACACAAAGAAATATTATATATGATTCAAATTTCAAAACTGTAACAATTTTGGACACCTTTACAGTGAGAAAACACAAACCTTTATTTCTAAAATAAGCTCTACCAAAAAATCCAACACTTGTGACACTTCTTAAAAACAATTGTTTTGGAAAAATCTACCACCTTGTGTAATATCAAGATAAGATTATATATTAAATTTTAAAATAAAAGATTCTTGATTTCTCTCTTAAAAAAATAGAGTATATAGAAAAAGAATTTTGAATTAATAGTAATAAAGGCATAGTATGTAAAACAAATATTATGGCATATAGAAGAGAAAATTAGAGTATATGGGTAAAAATCATCAGTTTATTGTAAAAATATATGTTGAAAAGAATCTTTAATTCAGTATTTGAACAGCAAAGCAATGAATGCTTATCTCTAATTAAGTTTGATACCACTAACATTTTTTCCTACTACAAAACAATAAAAAAGGTAAAAAAACATGAGGGAAAAAATAAATGGTTCACCTACCATAATATCACAGCTAGAAAATATCTTGTAGATTTAAATAAAGGAAATCATCATACAAATCATTTATCTTAAATAAATATAACATTACTAATTAAAAATATAAATAATTGCTCAATACAAGTAAATATAGCATAACTAATTTTATAAATTTACGTTAAGATTTTAAATAAAAAATGACCAAAGTACAGATTTTCAGAAAAAAAGTATGGGATAAATACTTTGATTTTTTTTTCTTTAAATTTTTATTTAAAAAATGAATGTGGAAGAAGGGTAAAGGGTAAGGGTTGATAGTATAGAGATCTAAAATCTTAAACAATCACTAAGCCTAAGGTTATTATGAATTATAAGTTATTATTAGGCTATACCATCATAACAAGCCAACTCAACTGACAATATCACTTTACATGGTCAAATAGACTCAACCATTTGTCTTGTTTTCAGTTTTGTATATAATAGATATAAAATAATTAAATTTGAAAGAAGTTCAATAAAAATGGTTCGAGCAGCAAATTAAGGGAAGAAGAATTTTTGAAGTCAATAAGTTGGAGGAATTCTCTAAGTCCTATATTGTGAAGTCTAGAAGACGTATGTAGTTAAGTTCATCAAATCCCAGTAGTAAAGTTTGATTCACAGCCATATCGTGAAGTAAATTTGGTCTATATCACTCTAGATGGAGAAGTTTAACTTTATGTTATACCGTGATGTCAAAAAACATAATGCATCCAGAAGTCAGAGTTATTCAAGATCATGAAGTTCCAAGTGAACTATATCATGAGGTCAAGCAAAGCAAAGTTCTTGATATATTTACAAATGAAGGTACAAATTTACCATAAAAGGAGAAATGCATCACAATAGCATATTATACATGGAGATGGTCCATGCACATGTATCAAGTCTATAGTTAAACTTGGAGAGAAAGAAAAGAATAAATACCCATAAAAAAAGAGGAGGTATGGAAGAATAAAGTGGTCCTGAAAAGCTTCCAAGGGTCTCCTTGCAACTGTCGCCATGCAGAATATGACAGTTTACTGCAAATGGGTGTGCACACCTTCTAATACATTATTTTATATATAGAGTGCACATCCCAGTATTAGTTGTGTGTAACAGATAGGAGGTTCATACTCTAATATAATTTCTCTCTGTAAGCCAAATTGGAGAACTTGTTCTTGAGAAGAATCCAAGAAGAACATCATTATTTTTCTTCAAAGATGCAATTTATTTATATCTTATATAAAGTAATTTGAATAAATTATCTTTGTGTTCTTGCATAGTATTTATGTAGTTAGTTTTATATTACAGTTAGTAAACCTATATGTTTAAAATAACATAAATTAATATCTTTAATGAACTAACTTAACCAAAAGAAAAGACCACTCTCAGGGGTATTGTATCAAGAATCTTAAGACATATAGAAGAAATACATGTAAATAATCACTAACATATTTGACAAATAAGTAGAAATTTAGGGGAACTAACTCAATGAAAAATCTATACAAACTAAAAGTAGAGCAAAAAAAATGTAATAATTTTATTGGAACAATGGCAAATAATAAAGAAAAACTAATGCTTTTTTTAGATGAACTAACTGAACTCACATAAGATTGTAACTAAATTGGAGTTATCGTGAATGTTTATATCAACTACCACTGATTTGACACTCTTCAATATTCGGTTGACATAAGTCAACATCTTCAAACAGATCTTGTAATTCAGTTTTATAACTTCTTCATTCAAGCTACATCCATTTGAGAAAAAAACAAAAATTGACAGGTAAAATTGAATGGGAAAAATTAAACATGTAAAATGCTTGTAAAATACTTATAGATATACATAAAAGAGAATGACTTTCTCAAAGTTAGGGTCAAGTTTACCACATCAACTTGGAGTAGTAGCAAGAACCAAATGATGATCAATCAGTCACCTCATCAAGGGAACCATGCAAGTCAAACATATAAATAACATATTTCAAATTACATTACATGTTCATACAGGAAAGGTAAGAAGCAAGCATTTCCCAATAATTAAAGAGATATTAAATTAATTGGAAAAATAAAATGGAGAGAAGAAATTTGGACACTGTATATCTCATCTTGGAAAGTCCATGTTTTAAATTTTTTCTAAATAAACAAATGTTTGCAATCCTATTTGCAAGATTGTGAAGCTGATTGTAGTTTAACACATCTGCTCGAACAATAAGATTTTAACTTCAGATCCACCAAAATTCATACATTTTTCATGAAACTCTACACTAACCTTTTTAAATATCTCATATGCGATGGCTATCTTTCAATAAATTTCAAGTCCTTGTGTTTTGATATATTTTCGGGTAATGATGTTTTGGCCTTAAAGAACAGTGGAGTGTGAAATTCTAGTGGGGTTTTCAAGAAATCTTTTTAATCCATCGGTGATTTCAGACAAGTTAAGCGGTATGGTGGTTTAGGATTTGTTCATGAAATTGTTATGAATAAAGAGAGTAGTTTTGTGAGGACGCTACTAGAAAAAGTAGAATAGACATCGCCTCTTAGACATCGGTTGCTTTTGTGACCGATGTAAAAGATGTTTTCTACATCAGTTTTGGGAAACCGATGTCTTTTATTGTTATAAACATCAGTTTTTTAGCCCAACCAATGTTATATGTCTGTTTTAAAAAAATTAATCAACGCTCCCGTTTCCCCCCTTAACCAAATAATTCGTTCCCTCCATGTGTTTCCCCTTATTTTTTGACTTAGTAGAATTCTCCCCCCTTTTTTCACCCACATCTTCCCCTCTTTTTTATTAAAAAAACAAAAAACAAAAAACAAAAAAGGTTTTCTCTCATCTCTTATCTCTCATTTCACCAAGAACATTTTTCTCATTGTGCTCTCATTTCACCAAGAATATTTCCCACTATGTGCTCTGTAGATTTGGGGGTTGCTCTCATCAAGGTTGCTCTCATTTCACCAAGGTTGCATTGCATAGAGTCCAAGTCGAATTCAGAGTTGCATTGCATTGAGTCGAAGTCGAAGTCGAAGTCGAAGTCGAAGTCGGAGTCAGAGTTGGAGTTCAACTCGGAGTTTAAGATTTCAGTTCAAGTCGGAGATTGAAGCTAAGTTGGAGGTTAAAGCTTGAATTAGGTAAGTTTTAAACCCTAATTTCAAAATTGGGGGTTTCAATTTGAAACCCTAATTTTTTAATTTTTAATTTGTTTAAGCATCTGCATCTGCTTGTTTGAGTTGCTTGTTACATATTCTGTAGTATGGAAATGAGTTGCTTGTCATATAGAAAAGCCTAATTTTCTTATGCTTGTGTCTTTATTTAATTTCTTTTGTTTAAATGATATTATTTTGTTATTTTCAGTTTACTTATAATTTTTATATATGTAAACATATATAAAATGACAGGATTTTATAGTATAATTTGAACACTATAATGCATGCCCTGTCTTGTACTACCAAATCGATACTTGGTATAACAATCAATTTTGACAATGCAGATTTTTTTATAGTATAATGCAGATTACTGAAAAGGAATAATAATCAATTTTGATTTTGGGAATGTAATCTTTGAGTAAGTACTTTATTAAAACTAATATAAAGTTGTGTGGTGTTATAAATTTGCAGTACTCTTATATATATGTACTCTTATATATATGTACTCTTGTGTAATCAATCTTGAATTATTCAACCTCTAGTTAATCAAGCAGAACTTGTACGTTCTGCTATATGATTGTAGCTTAGATTTATACGATTTATATTCTGAAAATGAATGAAACGGCAGACTGTTGCAATCCGTTATGATCGGATGAAACAGACAGAGGGAATAAGTTATTTATAGTTTTAATAAAACAACAAAGTAGCTAAAATAATACCTTTTAGTATAAAGAATTAATAGAGGGAATGTATAAGAAAAGTTAGAGCAATTGAAAGGTGACTTGTGCTCACATCAGCCATTTCTTAAATAAGTACATACAGAACTTTTACATTAAAAGTTTTGATTCTTGTTTGAGAAATGATAGTTAGCATGTGAATAGAGTTTTCTTGGGCTATGGAAGCTAATACTTTACGAGCATCAGTGTTAGGTGGTGGTTGATTTTACTCATTACAAATTATATTAATTTTCTATGTTTATTGTCTAGTGTCGTGCTCTGCTTTGTTCTGTGTTTCATTTCGTTTCATCATTTTAATCAATCAGTGTCGTGCTCTGCTTTGCCGGTAATTATACATAGTAATACATATATATTACTAATAGTATGTTCTTTGTTTCTTAAATATTTGATATGAAAATTAGGTAGGAAATATGTTAGCCTACGAATATGGAGAAAGATTGGATTTCAAAAGAGAGGGATTTGTTGGAATGTAAAGTCGGGGTTGAAAAGTTTTTGATTTACGCCGAAGAAAATTGTAAAAATCCTAAAAAAATACTTTGCCCCGCTGTAAATGTGTTAATTTCAAGAAATTTCCGGTTAAAGTAATAAGGGGTCATCTCTACGAGAATGGTTTCATTCTTGGGTATATTGATTGGATTTGGCACAGATCCAAGACTGGTAGGTCTTAAATTGGTAGCACACTGCCCCCTCATGAAGAGGAGCAGAATGCGGATGCATTTGAATCAGTCTTTAAAGCTGCATCAGAACCGGCTGCTGCATCGGAAACGGCGGTTGCTGGTGCTTTACAAGCTGATGTGGTTTGTGAAGCATCATATCGTAATCCGGGGGGTAAATCAGGGGGTGATGACAAAGACTCGCATGATTTTAAGAGGTTTGTGGCTGATGTTCAACAACCTTTAATTGAGGGCAGCGACTGTATAAAATTAGATTCGGTGTTAAAATTACATAACTGTAAAGAGAGATTTGGTGTGAGTGATAGCGCATTTAGTGATCTTTTCTCTACAGTTGGCTCATTCATACCTCATGATAATGCATTACCTGTTAACGCGTATGAAGCAAAGAAAACTCTTTCGAATTTAGGCCTCAAGTATACAAAATTCCACGCGTGTCCCAATGAATGTGTTCTATACAGGGGTGTAAATGAGATTGCTTCGGAGTGTCCAAAGTGCAAGCTATCTCGCTGGGAGGTGGGTAAAAATGGTAGAGAAATGTATAAAATCCCGACAAAAGCTATGTGGTAATTTCCGGTCATCCCAAGATTTAAACAGATGTTTAAATCTTCTTCGACAGCTGAGTTATTGACATGGCATTCCAACCAAAAAATTCATGATGGCCAGGTGCGCCACCCTGCCGACTATCCTTCTTGGCGGAATATCGATTACAAGTGGCCTGCCTTCGGAAGTGAGCCAAAAAATCTTCGACTAGCTTTATCGGCTAATGGTATTAATCCACATAACAATGGGCTGACCAGTCGGTATTCTTGTTGCCGGTAGTATTGGTAACATATAATCTTCCTCCGTGGTTATGTAAAAAAAGGAATTTTATGATGTTAACTATATTGGTCTCCGGTCCATATGAACCAGGTAACAACCTTGATGTGTTCTTACAACCTTTAGTTGATGATTTGAAAAAGCTTTGGGAAGAAGGTGAACTGAATGTATACGATGCTTTCATAAAATCTTTTTTCACTTTAAGGGCGACTTTGTTATGGATGATTAATGATTTCACGGCATATGGTAATTTACCTTATAGTAGGAAAATATATTACCAAGGTCATCGTCGATATTTGCCTAGGCATCATCCGTACAGGAAGAAGAAGGCAGCCTTTAATGGTCAACAAGAGTTAGGAGAGCCAAGGCAACCCCTTTCCGGACAAGAAGTGTTGGCAAAACAAGAAAACATTAAATTTTCTTATGAAAAGGAAGTAAAGAAGTCGAAGAAGGTGGACTGCGCTTGGAAGAAGAAGTCGGTATTTTTTGAGTTGGAATACTGGAAATTCCATCACATTCGTCACTGCCTTGACATTATGCATGTTGAGAAAAATATGTGTGATAGTCTAATTGGAACGTTACTGAATTTAAAGTTCAAGTCCAAAAATAGTGAGGCATCTAGGCTAGATATGATGGAAATAGGGGTTAGGACTGATTTAGCTCCAGAAGTAGGAGAAAAAAGAACTTATCTACCTCCTTCTAGTTTTACTCTAACAAAAGTTGAAAAAAGATAAGTGTTGAAATTACTCTCATCAATGAAGTTGCCATATGGGCATTCGTCAAACATCAGAAATTGCGTATCTATGGCGGATTTAAAGATATTTGGGATGAAATCCCATGACTTCCATGTACTCCTTCAATAATTACTCCCGGTTGCAATTTCTTCTGTACTTCCGAAGAATGTTAGAGTTAGCATAATAAGACACTGCTTCTTTTTCGAAACTTTGTGTAACAAGATTGTTGACGTATTAAAACTTGATAAATTGCAAGCCGATGTGCTACTAAACTTATGTGAGCTCAAAAAAATATTTCTACCTTCTTTTTTTGATATAATGATACATCTAATAGTGCACCTGGTCGGGGAATTATGTTTATGTGGACCAGTTTTCTATATATGGATGTATCCATTTGAGCGTTTTAATAAAGTGTTGAAAATTTATGTGCGAAACCGTTATTTTCCAGAAGGTTGTATACCCGAAGCATACTTGAAAGAAGAATCTGTAGAATTTTGTGCATAGTTTTCTACAAATAGTTTCACAACTGCCGGTCTTCTGAAGGACCAAGGGAAACTTTCTGGTCCATTATCGGTTGTAACAGTTAAATCTGTTGAAGAGAAAGAACCAGATGAGGTGCATTTACACGTCCTCTTAAACAACAGTGAAGTGTTTCCATATATTAAGTAAGTTACTTTTCTTTTTCTTTTCTTGATTAAGTTTGTATAAGCATTATTTTAGTTTGTAACCAAAAAATTTATGCATTTTCAAAGGATGCATAAGGAGTTGCTTAAAAAAAATTATGAAGGAAAAAAAGACTATTCAGTGGACGATTGGGGAGCATAATAGGCTATTTGCTGATTGGTTTGAGAACAAAGTTATGACTGAATTGAACGAGAAAGTCGAAGGTATTTCTGAAACGATAAGGTGGCTAGCAGGAAAACCATCGTTTACTATTTTGACTTTTGATGGCTATCTGGTTGACGGGATCCGATACTTCACAAAGGAGCGAGATGATGCTAGGGTTGTTCAAAATAGCGGAGTCTCTTTAGTTGCTAAGACTATCCAAGTTTCTAGTACTAAGGATTTAAATCTCGTAGAGAGTGATATGACATTTTACGGGAGGATTGAAGAAATATGGGAATTGGATTATCACCCATTTAAAGCCTTGTTAGTATGATATTATCTGCTTTGTCCACACAGATTTACTAGCTTCTTAATAACCAGCAATTTTCCACTCCCATACTGGACACCTTCCAAATCTTCGACCTTGTATGATATTTTGGCTCAACCTTGACCCATACTAAAATCCATCTGCCTCTCTGCCTTTTTTAAACCCATACTGGAATGCCTGCTTGCCTCTTCCTTAGGCCCATTGTAATATCCGGGAAATTATGTGAATATTATATATTAAATAAATAAATATTATGTGTTTTATAAATATAAAGTGATTACTGCGATGATATTAGATGTTACAGTTGTTATGTGTGTTTATGTGCGGGCCAGAAAATTTTTCGATTGATTAATATATGTTTAAAATGTAATTATATGAATCGATCTGCAATTTGGACTTGCATTTATTCGCGTCCCAATCGAGATATTCATTTTATTTTATTTTATGTGCATTTTAATGCATTTTATGTGTATTCGGGTTTTTCTATTAATTTCAGTATCGTTTTGTTTTTCAAAAATCAGCGAACCGAGGACCCAACCGGGACGTCAAACCCCACAGAATCCGTGTTTTATTTTTATAAAATTATTCGTATTTCAAATACCATTTATTTTTGTATTTTCGAATTATTTGCAATTTTTGGGGAATTTTGACATTAATTTTGTATTTTATCATTTTTAAAATTATTCCCCGTAATTATTATTTTGGGGCTTAATTATTGTAATTTAGGGATAAAAGCATCCTTAATTTATTTTAGGGTATTAATTTCTATAATAATATATATAGCTGATCAGAAATTATTTTATTTATTTTATTTTATTAAAATTCATAAAAACAGAATTTACTCAAGAACAAGGTTTTGGGGGTGGAATTTCTTCTTGAACATAAACCAAGTGATTCCAGGAGCTATACTAATCCTTTATTGACGTTCTATATAACGATTTGAAGCCCTTGAGGAGGCCGATCTTTTGGTACCAGAATCATCGATTAAGGTTGATTATTCAACTATTTCGATTTTTTTCATTTTATTAGTTAAATTCGATTTTGATTATGGAAGAATGGTTTGATGATTCTGATATTACAAATAGCTTAAAATGATGATTTACAGTCGATTTAATTATAAACTTGTGTTGTTTGATTCCCGGAATGTTAAAGTCGAAGTTCATGTTTTCTTGTTTTTTTAAATTCGAATTCTTGGATTGTTAAGGGATTGTTGATTGATTGTGAGCCAATAAATAGATTGTAAAGTTTCTAGGCTTCATTTGATAGTTAAAACGTGAATTATGGTTGAGAATTGCCCGAGTTCGATCCTTCCCCGGAAAAGATGAACTCGGGGTTGTGTTATGCCGGAATCTGTGTTGTAGTCCCGTTTTGTTTGAGTTTTGGTGACCAGGAGAGTTCAGGTAGATTAGGAAATAAGTTCGGGGATGAAGGGTAGTGAAAGCAGGCAGGGGGCTTCGTTTTGGTCCAGCCGAAATCGTTCCCGGTTGCCGGAAACTTCGACGGTTTCTGGGAACCCGGCGGGTTGTTCTGGGCAACCCGGGGTTGTTCTTGGCGACCCATTTAATTCCTATCCCGACCCGGTTTCGATTTTGGTCCCCCAATGTTAAATCCTGAAATACTGTTTGTGACATTTTCTTTTCTTTTATTTTTTTTAATTTTAATTCAAAATTCATTTTGTTTTACAAAAAAAAATCATTTATTTTACATTCAAAAATCATTTATTTATTATCTTAAATTCTACAAAAATAATTTTCTTAATTATTTTAAATTCTAAAAATTATTTTCTTTTATTATTTTCAAAAATTTAGTTTGATTTAATTATTTATAATTCTTTTTATTTAATTATCTATGAATTTAATTAATTGATTAAAATTATTTAATCAATTAATTTCATTTATAAATAGGTAAATAAATGTAAATTATTTATAATTAATTCAAATAATTCCTAAAAATTATTTTTAGGCTTTTAAAAGTTATATTTTGGTATTTAAAAGTCAATTAATATTATTAATAATTGATTTAATACTATTTAATTCTTATTTTATTCATAATAATTAAATTGTTCGTCCGTTTAATACGAAACGAACGCGTATAGACTCAGAAAAATATTGCGCTTCCAATAAAAATACTTTTAAGTCCTAATTTCTTTTGTATTGTAATGACATTTGATTTGTTAGTACTTTTGAGTCAGCATATGATCGGTAAACATTATTATTGACTTGATTCTAATTCTGAACGTACTGAAACATACATTTTTACGATCTGACTTGTATGTAACATGAAATATATGGTTACGTGATATATGAATGACATGATTACGTGCTATGTGATATGCATGCTATTTGTTTACAGTTTTAAAATGCCATGCTTAGTTATAAACGATCGGGTAGATGTCAAGACGTATAATTATATCGATTGAGTTTGGTTTTGTCAGTTAAGATAGTCCTTTTGTTTATAGAATCGAGTAGCAAGGATTGCAGTCAAGTACTAGACGGAGTTGGTAGCCGGCAGTTATAAGTCAGGGTTCTTGTAAAAAGTTATTGAGCATACCAGGCAAGTATCCCTACCTTCACTTATTATTCAAGTGATGTTTATTATTAATCCTGTTATGTAAGTATTTATATCTTCACTTATCATTCAAGTGATATTGACTCTGAACTTTATTCTTTCAATTTCCATACTATTCTAAGTTCAGAATAGTTAAACATTTTATATTTCGCCATAAATCACTCTATACAGTGGAACGTTGAATTGAGATTAGTGAATAACTAATTGTTCTAGTTATTTCTCCATCAGTTGTTGATATAACTCCGGACCATGTGAAATGAGTTGAATAAATAAGGATGTCATTGATACGCCTTCTTTAATCAAAATTGTTTGTGAATTGGTTATTGGTTAGCGTAAGAGGCCGAGGTACCGGTCCTGCGTGAGCTATTATACGAAAGTGTAATATCTTTCTAAGCGAGTATATGCCGCTTCATGGATATCCAATAGGTACGGTATGGCTGCGGGATATCGTTACCTATATTACCGGCTTCGGAATACCGGTGTTGTTTCATGACTGATCATCAGGAACAGCATAGTGCATAATTGTGTTTTGTTAAAATGTCGCTTAAACTTTAAAGTTTATATCAGCTTCTGATTTTACTCAGATATTGTTATTTTAGTTTACTTATAAACTTCATACCACTTGTTGAGCATCTCTTCGCTCATACTTGTTTATTATTCTAATCTTTCAGCTAAGCCAGAGCAGGCTTGAGTTCCAAGTTTGATCAGAAGTCGAGTGCTTTTAAATAGTTTGGTGTGTTTTCTTGGTAGACAGTTTGGGACGCTTGAATAGTATAAAGGTTTGTAATAAAATTTGAATAAATTGTAAAACTAATTAGACTTATAGTTTGTAATAGCAGTTGGTTTGTATTAATGTCTGTTTCATACTAGAATCTGTGATCGATCCAGTTGTATGCAATGGGTCATATCTACTATATTATTCCGCTGTTCCTATGTTAGTTTTGTTTATTGGCTAGTGACCCCCAAATCTAGACCCCGGGTTTGGAGGGCGTCACAGGTTGGTATCAGAGCTACAGGTTATGGTCACTGAAACAGGCTTAGGATTTTCATAAATAAGTCATAGGAAGATCATATAAGATACGCGCGTGTAGTTTAGCTCTTGCAGTATAACAACTCGTGTATTTTTATTTATTATTTTATACTCGGAGGTGTAATAAAAGTTTAAGTAAATAAATAAAAGTTGTGTATTGATTTTGGCAGCGGTTACTGATTGTTATTTAATTATTTATGATTTGTTGATATGTGGGATTGGAATTATGTGATTTATTGGTGAGTTATATGATTTGATTTTGCTTGTAAAAGTGATTTTATTGTAATTTTAATTCCATAAATATTTGGGTTGTCTTTAAAATTGGTTTTCTAATTTTATAATTTTAATAATTATTTTTAGGACTTTATAAAATTGAGAATCAATATTTTGTTAATTATTCATTTTTAAATGATTTTCTGAGTGTGTTAAATGCTAAAATCCATATTTAATTATGGGAATCTTTAAAAATTATGAAAATTATATTTTATTAAGTTCCTATTATTCTGAGAATTTTAAAATTATTTTGGAAATTTTCGGAAATCATTTTACCCGCGCGTTGTTTCGTTATTGGTTAAAATGCGGGTATAAAGTGTACCTTAAAAATTGTTTAAAAATTTTGAAATTTACGTTTTTAATTACTTCAGGATATTTATAATATTTTAGCGCTGTTTTCGTAATTTTTTGGTGCATTTTGATGTGCAGCTTGTTCGTTATTTTAAAAGAAAACAAACCAGAATTTAAAAAGAACGAGACAGGTATACGTGTAATTCTTGCAGAGGGTTAAATTGCTGAGTGTCCATTTCTTTGATACGTGGCTTGCTATCAGAAAATCAAAAGAAAACAAATAAAATCAAAAGGGGGGTTTCCCCTTTTCACTGTGTTGCTCGGCTGTTGTCTCTCTCTCAAAATCTCTCTTCTCTCATCTCTCGTTATCTCTCTCCCTCCTTATCTCTCCTTTCCCGTTTCTTTTTCCCCTTCTTTCTTTGTTTCCGGCGTTCTTCTCCGGTTTCCCCTGTTACTCAGGTTTCGCCGCCGCCGTGCTTTTGCTCCGGTGAGCTTGGTGACTCTGTTGCTCAGTTGGTTTATGCATATATATATATATATATATATATATATATATGTGTGTGTGTGTGTGTGCGCGCTCTGTGTAATAGTGTATATGTGTGCGTGATTGTGTTTTGTGTGTGTGTGTTGTGATGGCTGTGAGGCCATGTGTGTGGTGGACGACGGTTTTGCAGTGTGTGCAGCTGTGTTCTTGGTTCTGTGTTGGGCTTGGTTCTGTGTTGGGTTTTCTGTGCTTTGGGCTTGCTGTTGGGCCTTATTTTAGGACTCTACGGTTGGGCTGAACTCTGCAGTTGGGATTGATTGTTATAACTTCTAATTTTTTATTTCCTATTTTCTGCAGGGCTTTTGATTAATATTGATGATATTAATTATATATGTGGAGTAATTTTAAGGATTAATCGGTGAAATTTTGCGCTGGAAACCTGAGAATTTATCGGCTACCCGCGAAATTTTGCCGCCGTTTGTGATTACTTTTTACGAGCGAATGGTGGACCGTGATGATTTATTCTGAGTCCTAAATTTTATAAATAAAAAAAAATGATTTGTGTAAAATATTTTCGGACTTAAATAATTAATTGTATTACGAATTGTGTTGTGGTGCAAGTTGTATGGAACTGGTGAATTTGATAAATATAAATTGTTGAGATTGTTGACGTCGATTGTAATCAACGGGTAGTCTTATAAATAAATAAGATGCTGTCAAATTTCCTAAAAATATATTCGAAAATGTACATAATTACATTCTTCGTATTACCCCTAACAATATTTCCGACTACGTGACTATGTGATTACGGGTTTGTGTGTATAATAATAATACGAGTCGGGTTATCGAATTGAATTGTTAGAATTTGAGGATATCAAGCATGTCGGTGTAACTGATTAGGGTATTCTGTATTTATAGATTCCGAGCGAGTTTTCTCAGGACTAAAGTCAGCTTAAAAGCTACTTAGGGTTTTGTAAAGCATTGCAAGGCAAGTACCCCTGACCATTCTTTTATGGTTCAGTATATATGAATAACTAAATGTTTTACTTTCGTAATGGAATAGAAACATTTTAAGTTACGTATCCCCTGTATTTGAAAATGTTGTTTAAATGATGTTTTGGGGAAAATTAACTTCTGAAAACACCTATCTCTAAATGAGATTTAAATGAAAAGAGGATTTGAATAGTGTGCTGTGATAGAATTGAATTTGAAAAGAGATAGGTAAAAGTGACGATTTTGAAAACTGGATTAAAACGATCAGATATGGGATACGTTGGGGCCATAGTAGGCCTATTGAGTTGGCGTAAGAGGCTAATTCGGTTGCGCGCACTGTATAACTGATTAGTCCAGCAGGTCAGAGACCTAGCTAGTCTCTGAGTTCCAGAACAGGTAATTGAAATGGCAGTTGGAGCCATAAATAAGATGGCAGATGGAGCCGTCTAGTGTTGATAGCCTGATCAGCTGTCTTCACATATATGGATTTTGTGATTCCCGTAAAAGTACGGGTAGTTGATACAGTGATTTTATAAGAGTGACTAGTATGCTAAAATTGGACTCTGGTGTTTTTATAGCACACTGCTACATTGTTTTAATGAAGCATGCTAGTTAGTGATATCCAGTTTTTCTCTAAATTTTGTTGTAAAATATTGATATCATGATTACAGTTATGTTCCTATTATTGTTGCATTACTGATTTTACCTGTTATTCATATTTTGATACTGCTGAGCGATTATGCTCACCCTTGCAAACTGTTATGTATATTTCGCAGATTCCTAGAAGATCAGTCAGACCGACCTATGTTCCCTCCCCTACTGGACCCGGCTCCTCTGAGGTAGTTTGTATCAGGCCATGAGGCCTGAGGAGTTGCTGAATAAAGTTTGTGTGTCTTAAATGTTGAATAAAGAGTCTGTAATAATGAGAACCTGGATTATACTTGAACCTGGATCGGATCTTGGTTCGGGGTCGAGTTAGTATATTTTAATAATAATTCTGTTGTTTATATTTTTGGTAATTGTGTTTAGTGACGTCAACTCCTAACCCCGGGGTTGAGGCCGTCACATGTAGGGTTAAATTTAGGTTATTGGGTTGGGTTATAGTTAAGTTGTTCAGGTTCCCTGTTTTGTGTTTAGCTCTTGGCCTTTGTGCCATTGCTTTGCTATTTTGTTGATTTTGAGGATGGTAAGAAGTGATAAAAAAAGGTTGGAAGGCTGTGTTACAACCCTATCCACCGTTTGTTGGTCTATTAAAGATTTTAAGCAAGGGTTTAAAAAGGTTTGGATAATTCTTCTTCGATTTTCTTTGTGTTATTATTCTCGAGAAAATAAGCAGGATTATGTGATAATCATATCGCTTATGTTAATATGATAGCAAGTTTATGATATTTTGAGAAGAGATAATGTTTGAAAATTTTGATATGATAAAGAATTACTACATATTTGACACAATGTTTGACATATTACTATATATGTTGCTTGTTTTCTTACAAGAGTAATGGCACCAAAGAGGAGGAATAATTTAGGAGAGGATCGTACCGAAAGTTGTACAGATCCAGCGATTGTCCAGATGTTAGGACTGATGCAACAACAGATGTTGCATCTTACGCAGCAGCAACAACAGCAGCAGCAGCAAGCAGCAGCACCACCTGCAGTGACTTTTAAGCAGTTCAAGCTGTAAAGCCACCTGAGTTCAAGGGAAGTGCTGACCCCGTGAAAGCCAATGCATGGCTTAAAGAGATTGAAAAAGCTTTTGACCTAGTTGGAGCAGGAGCTGAATAGAAGATCAAGTTTGCAAGCTACTTTCTGAAGGGTGAGGTGAATTATTGGTGGGAATCCATGCGAGCATTGGAAGGAGGTGAGTTTATAACTTGGGAGAGGTTTACTGAGCTATTTTTGGATAATTATTTCCCGAGGTATATGAAGAACCAAATGGAGATCAAGTTCTTGAACTTAACCCAGGGAGATCTTACTGTGGCTGAGTATGAAGCTAAGTCTACTGAGTTAGTGAGGTTTGTGCCGGATCAGGTTGACCCAGATGAAAAGAAAGCAAGAAGGTTTGAACAGGGATTGAAGTTTTGGATTCAGAACAGAGTGGCCATGTTTGAGTTGACTTCATATGTGGCAGTGGTTCAGAAAGCAATGGTGATCGAAAGTAAAAGTGACATGTCTCAGAAAGTAAAGGATGGGAAGAAAAGGAAAGTAAAAATCTCAGAAGAAGGTCAGCAGCAGGGTAATTTCCAGAGCCGTTTCAACAAAAGGCCAGAATTTCAGGGTAATAGGAATATGGGATTCAGAAGACCACAATCAGGAAATGGAGGAAAAGGCAACCATTTTCAGAATTCAAATCAGCAGAGGCCCAATCGTCCACCAATGCCAGATTGCAAGTTTTGTGGCAGAAAACACTTTGGGATTTTCAAAGCTATTTTTGTGTGCTACAAGTGTAATATGAAGGGACATCATGCACATGAGTGCCGCAATCAGATACAAGAAGTTACATGTTTCCGATGCGGAAAGATAGGACATTATGCTAACAACTGTAAAGAGCCAACTCAAGGTGTAAATGTTCCAAGGATTGCAGGACCATCATCTCAGGGTGTGCCAGGGATTGAAGGACCACCCGCAACGAACCAGGCAAAATCCAGAACATTGAACATGTCTATGAAGAATGATGTTCAGAGTTTCGACGAGGTTGCAGGTATGCTTCCAGTCAACTCCGTAGATGCTAAAGTTTTAATTGATTCTGGAGCTACAAGGTCATTTATTTCTCAAGATTTCATCGATAAATTGCATTGTGAAGTTGTATTGTTATAACGAGCGTTAATGATAGAACTAGCTAATAAGAACCAAGTTCCCGTTGACCGAGTGTGTCTGAGATGCGATATTGAGATGGCAGGACATCATTTCTATGCCAAATTAATACCTTTTAAGTTGGGAGAATTTGATGTTATCTTAGGAATGGACTGGTTATCAGAAAATAAAGCTCAGATTGATTGTAAGAATAGGAAAGTGAGACTTCAGATATTGGATAACAAGAAGAAACTAATATTTCGAGGGAGTAAGAAAGAAAAAAAGTTCTTAACAATAGCTCGGGCAAAGAAGTTATTGCGTCAGAATTGTGAGGCGTATTTGGCTCATGTGATAGACACCAGCAAAGAAGTGCCAGCACCAGAAACAATTCCAGTTCTCAATGAGTTTCCAGATGTCTTTCCAGACGATCTTCCAGGATTACCTCTAGACAGAGAAATTGAGTTTGCAATTGATTTAGCACTTGAAACGGAACCAGTTTCTAAAGCTCCGTATCGAATGGCACCAGTGTAGATGAAATAATTGGCAACTCAGTTACAAGATCTTTTGGAAAAAAGAGTGATAAGACCCAGTGTATCCCCGTGGGGTGCACCAGTGTTGTTTGTCAAGAAGAAAGACGGAAGTATGCGGCTGTGTATCGACTATCGAGAATTGAATAAGCCGATCATTAAGAACAAGTATCCATTGCCAAGGATCGATGATTTGTTCGACCAACTCAAATGCGTTGTATGGTTTTCCAAGATTGATTTAAGATCTGGATATCATCAACTGAAGATCAAGCCTGCGGACATTCTGAAGATAGCATTAAGAACCAGATATGGGCATTATGGGTTTCTAGTGATGGCATTTGGATTAACCAACGCACCAGCAACTTTCATGGATCTGATGAATCGAGTATTCAAGAAGTATTTAGATAAATTCGTGATCGTGTTCATAGACGACATTATGATATATTCCAAGACAGAAGAATAGCATGTAGAGCATTTGAGGATAGTTTTGGGGATACTGCAATAGGAGAAATTGTACACAAAGTTTTCAAAGTGTGAATTTTGGTTAAAAGAAGTACGATTTCTTGGGCACGTGATTATCAATAAATGCATAGAAGTGGATCCGTCAAAAATTGAAGCTATAGTCAACTGGGAGAGGCCAAAGACACCAACAGAAGTAAGAAGTTTCATGGGATTGGCAGGTTACTACAGAAGATTCGTACAAGATTTTGCGAAGATAGCTACGCCATTGACAAAGCTCACCAGAAAGAACTAGAAGTTCGAATGGGATGTGAAGTGCGAGGAGAGTTTCCAAGAATTAAAGAGTAGATTAGTATCTTCACCAGTGCTAGTCTTGCCAGATGATCAAGGAAACTTTGTAATCTACAGTGACGCGTCTTACAAAGGATTGTGATGTGTTTTGATGCAACATGACAATGTGATAGCCTACGCTTCAAGACAGTTGAAACCACATAAAGAGAAGTATCCAACTCATGATCTTGAATTGGCAGCTATAGTGTTTGCATTGAAAATATGGAGGCATTATCTTTACGGGGAAAATTGCAAGATCTACACGGACCATAAGTGTTTGAAGTATATCTTTACCCAGAAGGAATTGAACATGAGGCAGAGAAGATGGCTAGAATTGATCAAGGACTACGACTGTACCATCAACTATCACCCAGGAAAAGCAAACGTGGTGGCAGACGCTCTAAGCAGGAAATAAAGGTTAAACATGATCATTTCATCTGAAAAATTAATCAAGGAATTTGATAAACTTGAAATAGAGGTCAGTACCCCAAGTATGTCCACATATGTGTTGTGTGCAATGTCTTTTCAACCAGAACTATTGGAAAAGATAAGAAGAGGTCAGGAAGAAGTAATGAGCCATGAACGAGACAGTTTGACAGGAGAAGAGATAGGGAGTCAAAAGGATAATAAAGGAATCTTGAGATTTTCTTCCAGAATATGGATACCCAACGTAGCCGAGCTGAATGATGAAATTCTTTGAGATGCTCATAACTCCAGATATTCAATTCATCCAGGAAGTACAAAGATGTACAGAGACTTAAGAGAAAACTTTTGGTGGCCAAGTATGAAGAAGGAAATTGCAGAATGGGTAAGTAAGTGTTACACTTGCCAGTGAGTCAAAGACGAACATCAAAGGCCCAGTGGACTGATAAAACCATTGGACATTCCAGAATGGAAGTGGGAACATATCGCGATGGATTTTGTAGTTGGATTACCGAGGACCAAGTTAAATCATGATGCTATTTGGATTATTATTGACAGATTAACGAAGTCAGCGCATTTTCTTCCTATCAACGAGAGATTCTCAATGGATAAATTGGTTCGGTTATATCTGAAGGAAATTGTGGTTCGGCATGGAGTTCCAGTATCCATAGTTTCAGACAGAGATCCTCAATTTAATTCAATATTTTGGAGAAGTTTTCAAGATTATCCCGGAACAAAGCTGAATATGTGTACCGCATATCATCCACAGACAGACGGTCAAAGTGAAAGGACAATTCAAACTATTGCGGACATGTTAAGGGTATATGCGCTAGATTTTGAAGGAAGTTGGGACGAACATTTTTCATTGGTTGAATTCTCCTATAACAACAGTTATCATGCCAGTATTGGGATGCCGCCCTACGAAGCCTTGTACGAGAGAAGATGCAGATCTACAATATTTTAGGAAGAAGTTGGTGAGAGGAAGATTTTGGGTACCGAATTGATCCAGCAGACAAAAGAGAAAGTAGAACTCATTCGGAAATGATTAGTGGTAGCTCAAGATCGTCAATACGAATATGTTGATCCTGCTAGAAAGGATATGGAATTTGAAGTTGGTGAAGCAGTGCTATTGAAGATTTCACCTTGGAAAGGTTTATCAAGATTTTGAAAGAAAGGAAAGCTGAGTCCGTGTTATGTTGGCCCTTTTGAGATTTTGAAGCATGTGGGAAAGGTTTCTTACGAGTTGGTGTTACCACCTCACATGCAGCATATTCACAACATGTTCCATGTTTCAATGTTGAAACGTTATTTGCCTGATTCAAATCATGTGATAGAATATGAGCCAATCGAGATTCAGCCAGATTTATCTTTTGTAGAGCGACCTGTGCAGATTTTAGATAAGAAAGAAAGAGTGCTTAATAATAAGTCTGTGTCGTTAGTGCGAGTCTTATGGAGGAATCCCAAGGTTGAAGAGTCGACTTAGGAGTTGGAAAGCGAAATGCGATCCAAGTATCCTCACTTGTTTTCTTAGGCGGATTTTGAGGACAGAATCTTGTTAAGGGGGGAAGGATGTAATATCCGGGAAAATTATATGAATATTATATATTAAATAAATAAATATTATTTGATTTATAAATTTAAAGTGATTACTGCCATGATATTAGATGTTACAGTTGTTATGTGTGTTTCTATGTGGGCCAGAAAACTTTTCGATTGATTAATATATGTTTAAACTATAATTATATGAATTGATCTGCAATTTGGACTTGCATTTATTCCAGTCCCTATCGAGATATTCGTTTTATTTTATTTTATATGTGTTTGAAAGAATTTTATGCGTATTCGGGTTTTTCAATTAATTTCACTATCAATGATCCTTGCTTTCTTCAATTTTTTTCTCTTAAAAATTAAATAAAATTTTAATTACCAATATATTAGAGAGTCTATCTTGCTTAAAACAATAACTACAAGATAATTGCATTTTAAACAACTTTGATTCGACTACAATCAATGGAAAAAATATTATTTAACAATTTAGGCACTGTGAGATTCTTGGGTAGAATTGAATTTTAAACAACTTGGATTCTACTATAATTAATGGAAAGAACATTATTTAACAATTTAGGCACAACTAGATTCTTGGGTAGAAATGGCTGCAGAAAATGCTATTTATTTCGTTTACTTTTTTATCATTACTTAAAATCGGAGAATATCATAATTAAGTCTACTAAGTCAATGAAAAGTTGGAGACTTGAGCATGAGACCCGATAGAAGATAGTGTATGTCTCCAACTGTTTTCCAAGAAGGGAGCAATTTATAATTTTTTTTCAAATATATATATCTAGCTTAGTTGCGCAATAAGCGATTATTGTAGACTCAAATATATATGAAAATAAAGCATTTACCGATATGCAAAATAATAGCTTATGAGCAATGCGCAACATAGTGTGAACAGGAGTGGGGAAACCAAAATACAATGCTCAGTCACACTACACCTTTTTATTATATTTTTTTAAAATGTGAATTATTTTAAGTCTTGTGTTCTCTTACCTTGGAAGATATTTGATATATCATTCATCAAAAATAAAGTGTGATATATATCTCTAATCATCTTGTATTTCTTTATATGAATAATTTAAATGAAATTGATTTATCTTAATTAAGGCTATTCCCTTGTCATTAGATTGTGTGTTCCTTTCTTACATTGATCGAAACCACACATTTCTGATAAATTTCCCATAACATGTCATGTGTTTAATCCTTTGTTATCGAACTACAAGGACACATGCAATCGATAATTCGTGAATTTTACATGAAAAGATCATATATAAGAATATACTTGGGGAAAGAATTAAATAGTCATGAAAATAATATGGGGAAAACATAATAAGATAACATCTTTGTTACAAGTGGAAACATTATTCATATGCATAATTTTAAAAAAAAAATATAAAAATTTGTTTCTAATTTGATCACCAAACATTTTTGCACGTGAGTAAAGCACATGAATAAGATAAAAAAGAAAACAAACAAAGTTAAAATTGACTCACATTTTGTGGTGAGCGTTTCTGAGATATTTGCAGTGATTCTAGCATCAGTGTGGCTTCTTTCACATGAGACTGAAAATTAATTGTATTAACTTTGATTGCATATATAAGACCTCCAATTGACACTCACATGTACATATAATAATTATTTATTGATGATTTCAAATTCATGAATGATATTACTATAAAACCTGTGCAGGTGATTGTGGATTCCCCTCAAGCCAGAATGCAACCCACGATTCCTTCAGCAAACTATAATTGTGATTCATCACTATGCCAAGAACAACAATAATTTACATTAAGGAAAAAGGAGTATAAAATGACGAATCAAGAAAATTGGCACATATTATACTTAAAATGGAGGAGGCACCATTCAATTAAATATGTTTCTAAAATTATTCTTTCACTTAAAAGATATAATCATATATATAAGAAGAAAGACACTTACATTCAGACTTCTTAACATTTGCGTCTTTGGCCAAAATCTTAACATTTGCGTCTTTGGAAAAAATTTCAGCAGTTTTCTCAAATTCGTTTTTCTTCATATAATCATAAATTTATAGATTCAGCCTAGAAATTTCTGAATCAAATAAATTCAAATGGTGAATTAGAGATATAATATAAAAGCAAATAATGTAATACATAATTAATATGTGTGTACATATAAGTATAACTTATATAGTTCTTTCAAAGACAAAAAAAACTTACATCTGATCAACATCTCTTTCTTTTCCAAGAAACATGTTCTTCTCATATTTCAAGTCTTTTCCCAATTCCATTTTATGCAAGATTGTGATATACACCTTTGAGATCCAAAATAAAATAAACTAAGAGTTTTGGATTTAAAAGAATAGAGTACAAAAATAAGAGTAACTCACACTAAAGAAATATTATATTTTATTCAAATTTCAAAACTGTAACGATTTTGGACACCTTTATAGTGAGAAAACACAAACCAATATTGTGTGCAATCTTTATACAAACAGACTTATGTAAAGTGTTTGAGATATAAAATTGAGAAAAGAAAGTTGCGTTATTGTATTACTAAAAGAAACTGTAATACATAAATAATAGAAACCAAACAGGAAGGCGGTGCAGAAAAAAACTGAAAATATTCCTACTATTACTCCAGTACTGCAACTAATTCAAACGCTTCCTAAAACTACTCAACTACGTGCATGACTAAATCACACAACTATATCTGATAAATCTATCTATTATTTATTCAGCAATAAAAATAAAACAAGCCCAGCAGTCTTGATAGCCCAATAGTCTTGATTAAAAACCCAACATTCACCTCCTTAATTAAAGACTGTTCTTGACTAAATCTTTAACTCCCAGTAACGCTCCCATCTACTCGAACTTCACCATTGACATGGCTTTGGTTAAAACATCAACTTTCTGCTCCGGGATCACTTCTCCACACTCAACATAATCTCTAATAAAGTAGTAACGAATATCAATATGTTTGCTGTGTCCATGAAATACTGGATTCTTTGACAAATCAATTGTAGATTTATTGTCAATGTACAGTTCCACAAGTCCAATGTATGCATCCAAGTTTTGATTTAGAACTTTACGCAGCCATATGCCTTTACATGTTGCAGCAGTTGTAGCCATAAACTCGGCTTCACACGAAGATAAAGCTACGCATTTTTTATTCTATGACACCTAGGATATTAAACTTTCATTCAGATAAAATGCTAACCCACCTGTGCTCTTTCTGTCATCCAAGTTACCAGCTAAATCACTGTCTGAAAACCTTTCTAATAGGTAATTCCCTTTGCCTCTCAAGTAAACCAGTGTGAAGTACAAAGTTCCACGTACGTATCGCATTATACGCTTCACTGCATTCAAGTGGGGGATAGTGGGTCTTTCCATGTATCTGCTAACAACACCAACTGAAAATGAAATATCTGGGCGTGTGTGCACCAAATATCTCAGACTACCCACAAGGCTTTTATAATCAGTTTGGTTCACAACCTTTCCTTTCTCATCCTTGTGCAGCTGGATTTTAGGCTCCATAGGATATTTCACAGAGTTACACTCAGACATCCCAGCTTTCTCCAATAATTTTCTTGCATACACAGCCTGCTTCAGTTCTATGTAGTCCTTTCCTTGCTCGACCTCAATACCCAGGTAGTATGACAACTTACCTAAATCAGACATGTCAAACTCTTTAGCCATCTGCTCTTTAAATTTTACTATATTCGACAGCCTTGTCACATTAATTATTAAATCATCCACATAGACACCCACTATCAGAGACTCATATCCTTCTCTATGTGTATAAACCGCATGCTCGTCTTGACATTTAGTAAAACCCAGTCCTTCAAGACATCTCCTTAAGCGAGCATACCATGCCCTTGGCGCCTGACACAGTCCGTAAAGAGCTTTCATTAGCCTGTACACTTTATGTTCCTCAGCAGTTTTTATGAAACCTTCAGGCTGAAAAACATATACTTCCTCCTACAAATTGACATTGAGGAAGGCGGATTTTACATCTAAATGATAGACTTCCCATCCATTTTTAGCTGCAAGAGCCAAGATCAACCGGACTGTCTCTAACCGAGTCACCGGAGCAAAAACTTCTTCATGATCAACCCCTTTTTTTTGTACATAACCTTTTTCTACGATATGGGCTTTGTACTTGATGACTTCTCCTTCAGTATTTTTCTTTACTTTGAAAACCCACTTTAGCCACTAGTAGTTCTGTTAGCCTCCAAGTCTGATTTTTTTTCTATCAATTCTATCTCTTGATTCATTGCAATTTTCCACTCCTTTTCTTTGGCTGCTTCATGGTAGTTTGAGGGTTCTTCCACACTTAGCAGAAGTAAGTCAACAGACAATTATCTCTCTTCTGTTTCATCATAAATTTCGCCCAACAACCTGAATCTTCTCGGTTCAATGCTTTATGATGAATTTGTTCAGCTGATTGTGAAGACTCTAACAGTCGAGAATTCTCAGGAGTGTATGGAGTCGACTGAAATAAAGGTGACTGGGACTCCAGCTCAAGCTCACTAGTTTCTGTCACCCCTGTGCTAATGTTGATCACATAAAATGTAGGTGCTACAACACCCTTACCCATCTCTGTGTTATTCCATGGCCATTCTTTCGATTCCTCAAATATTACATCCCTGCTTACATGGATTCTCCCTGACTTTGGATTAAATAAACGATATGCCTTGGACCCTGGTTCTTTACCGCGGTTCACAACCGGCTTTCTCTGGTCATCCAACTTTTTAACATAAACAGCAGGAATTTTCATATGTGACATACACCCAAAAATTTTAACATGATCAATGTTTGGTTTGTTACCTGACCAAGCCCCGTAGGGTGTTGTTCCAGTTAGAGCTCTAGTGGGCAGTCGGTTCAACAAATAAACAGCGTGCCTTACTGCTTCACGCCAAAATTTTGATGGCATTTCCCTTTCTTTCAACAAGCTTCTTGCCATCTCAACCATAGTTCTATTCCGACGTTCAACCACCCCATTTTGTTGCGGGGAATATGGTGTCGTGAGATGTCTCATGATGCCTGCTTCATCACAAAATTCATTAAATTTTGCTGAGCAAAACTCCCCACCTCTGTTTATCCTCAATATTTTTATTTTTTCTTCACGACCACTTTCATCCAGAGCTTTGAACTTTCTGAAAGAATCCAGAGACTCATCCTTCATTTTCCACATGTACACCCACATAACTCTAATGAAATCATCAACTAGTAGCATGAAGTAGTGACAGCCACCTGGTGTTGGAGGTGAAATGGGACCACACAAGTCACCATGGATGAGCTCCATAATTTTGCTTGCAGTGAACGTCGTTTTTGAAGGAAATGATTTTCTGGTCTGTTTAGATACCAGACAACCCTGGCACACGTCTTTTGGTTGTACCATTTTTGGCAAACCATTCACCATATCATTTTCTGACATAATTGATATAGCCTTAAAATTAGTGTGGCCCAGTCTGGTGTGCCACAACCAAGTTGTTTCCTCAGCTCTTGAAAACAAGCAAACACCTCATGTATCCTCAATAATTATTTTATATAGTTTGTTTTGAGATCGACATACCTTCATCACCAGCTTTCCAGATGTGTCATAAACCCACAAGAATTCAGCTTTCATAATTACTTTATTCTCCTCTTCTGACAGTTGACCCAAAGATACGATGTTACTACAAAGATTTGGGATAAAATATACCTCTTTCAATAACCTCTATTCTCCATTCTTGCATTTAAAAACTATCAATCCCGTTCCCTTTATACTGACTGTAGATCCATCTCTGAAACGGACCTGCCCAGCTACATTTCCATCTAGTTCCTTGAATTTAGATCGATCATCAGTCATATGTTTGCTTGCCCCATTATCAAGATACCACAAGTTGCTCTGTATTTTTCAGTCACCATCTGCACTTAGCTTAGGAACAACTCCTCCTCATTTAGTAAGACAAGCTCACCATCACTTGTATTCTTTTCAGATAACAGAAGTGTTGGCTCTTCATCAACTATCTGTGTCAAATTTGCCTCTTGTTTTTTCTCTTGTTCTCGCCTTGGTTTTCTGCATTCTGATGCGTAATGACCGTAAATGCCACAGTTATTGCATTTCAGCTTACTCCTATCACGTCTTGAGCCTTATTCGATCTTTTCTGCCACTCCTCCTGAGTTAACAGAAGTTGACCTCCAGAGCTTTCTGCCTGTCAACGCAACCTTTCATCATGGGCCTTTAGTCGACCCACCACCTTATCAACCGTCATCTCTTCCATATTTCCAAATTGCTCTATGGTTGAAGCAATTTGCAAATATCTTGAAGGAACAGCACGAAATAATTTCTTCACGACGTTGGATTCCTCCATCTTTTCTCCTAGAACACGGATATTTGTTACTATACCATACAACTTCATACAAAAATCGTCAAGCTGGTCTGTTTCCCTCATGCTCATCGTCTCAAACTCCGTCTTTAACGTCTGTACTTTCGCCTTTTGTTCACGATCAGCACCCATGCACATTGTCATGATCACATCCCAGGCCTCCTTGGCGGATGTCTTCTCAGTAATGGATAACAGTACCTCCTCTGGTATGCTCTGGTAGATAGTAGCTAATGCTATTTTATCCATCCTAGCTTCTACACCTACCTTTGGGTCGGCTGGGTCTATAGCATCCCACACTCCTTATACTTGCATATAGACTTTTAGCTTCAGTGACCACGGCGTATAGTTGTTCTTTGCCAAAATAGGATAACTCAAACCAATAGTGCCTTCTTTGTGCTTCTGCATCTCCATTACAACTGATGTCTTAGGCATGTACTTGGGCATCCACTGGTTTTATCAAGCTCTGATACCAAAATATTGTCTGCAATCTTTATACAGACAGACTTATGTAAAGTGTTTGAGATATAAAATTGAGAAAAGAAAGTTGTGTTGTTGTATTACTATGTATTACTAAAAGAAACTGCAATACATAAATAATAGAAACCAACCAGGAAGGTGGTGCAGAAAAAAACTGAAAACATTCCTACTCTTACTCCAGTAGTGCAACTAATATAAACGCTTCCTAAAACTACTCAACTACGTGCATGACTAAGTCACATGACTATATCTAATAAATCTATCTATTCTTTATTCAACAATTAAAATAAAACAAGCCCAGCAGTCTTGATAGCCCAACAGTCTTGATTAAAAACCCAACAACCTTCATTTGTAAAATAAGCACTACCAGAAAATCCAACACATGTAACACATCTTAAAAACAATTGTTTTGGAAAAATCTACCACCTTGTATAATATCAAGATTATATATTAAATTTTAAAATAAAAAATTCTTGATTTATCTGTTAAAAAAATATAGTATATAGAAAAAGAATTTTGAATTAATCGTAATAAAGGCATAGTATGTAAAAAAATTAATATGGCATATAGAAAAGAAGATTAGAGTATATGGGAAAAAATCATCAATTTATTGTAAAAATAAATGTTGAATAGAATCTTTAATTCATTATTTGAAGAGCAAAGCAATAGATGCTTTTCTCTAATTAAGTTTGATACCACTAACATTTTTTCTTACTACAAAATAATAAAAAAGGTAAAAAAAGCATGAGAGAAAAAATTAATGGTTCACCTACCACAATATCACAGCTAGAAAATATCTTGTAGATTTAAATAAAGGAAATCATCATAAAAAATCATTTATCTTAAATAAATATAACATTACTAATTAAAAATATAAATAATTTCTCGATACAAGTAAATATAAAATAACTAATTTTATAAATTTTCGTTAAGATTTTAAATAAAAAATGACCAAAGTACATAGTTTCAGAAAAAAAGTATGGGATAATTACTTTAATCATATGGTTGATAGTATAGAGATCTAAAATATTAAACAATCACTAAGCCTAAGGCTATTATGAATTATAAGTTATTATTAGGCTATACCATCATAACAAGCCAACTCAAGTGACAATATCACTTTACATGGCCAAATAGACTCAACCATTTGGACTAGTGATAGGTTTCTTTGTTCAGAATCTTTTAAGAGCTTACGGGTTTCTATGCAAAAGTTTTATATATAATAGATATAGAATAATTAAATTTGAAAGAAGTTCAATGAAGATAGTTCGAGCAGCAAATTGAGGGAAGAAGAATTTTTGAAGTCAATAAGTTGGAGGAATTCCTCTAAGTCCTATATTGTGAAGTTTAGAAGACTATGTAGTTAAGTTCATCAAATCCAAGTAGTAAAGTTTAATTCACCGCCATATCATGAAGTTCAAATTTGGTCTATATCACTCTAGATCGAGAAGTTTAACTTTGTGTTATACCCTGACGTCAAAAAAGATAATGCATCGAGAAGTCAGAGTTATTCATGATCATGAAGTTCAAATTGAACTATATCATGAGGTCAAGCAAAGCAAAGTTCTCAATATATTTACACAATCATTCACAACAAGACAAATTAAGGTACAAATTTACCATAAAAGGAGAAATGGTTCACAATAGCATATTGTACATGGAGATGGTCCATGCACATGTATCAAGCCTATAGTTAAACTTGGAGAGAAAGAAAAGAATAAATACCCATAAGAAAAAGAGGACGTATGGAAGAATAAAGTGGTTTCGAAAGGCTGCAACGTGTCTCCTTACAATGTGTCGCCTTGCAGAATATGACAGTTTACTGCAAATGGGTGTGCACACCTTGTAATACATTATTTTATATATAGATCGCACATCCCATTATTAGTTGTGTGTAACAGATAGGAGGTTGATATTGTAATATCATTTCTGTCTCTATAAGCCAAACCGGAGAACTTGTACTTGAGAAGAAGCCAAGAAGAACATCATTATTTTTCTTCAAAGATGCAATTTATTTATATCTTATATAAAGTAATTTGAATAAATTATCTTTGTGTTCTTGCATAGTATTTATGCAGTTAATTTTATATTAAAGTTAGTAAACGTATATGTTTAAAATGACATAAATTAGTATCTTTAATGAACTAACTTAACCAAAAGAAATGACCACTGACATAAATTAATATGTTTAAACGTATTGTATCAAGAATCTTAAGACATATAGAAGAAATACATGTAAATAATCACCAACGTATTTGACAAATAAGTTGAAATTTAGGGGAACTAACTCAATGACAGAAATCTATACAAACTAAAAGTAGAGCAAAGAAAATGTAATAATTTTATTGGAACAATGGTAAATAATGAAGAAAAACTAATGCTTCTTTTAGATGAACTAACTGAACTCACATAAGATTGTAACTAAATTGGAGTCATCGTGAATGTTTAAATCAACTACCAGTGATTTGACACTATTCAATATTCGTTTGGCATAAGTCAATATCTTCAAATTGATCTTGTAATTCAATTTTATTACTTCATCATTCAAGCTACATCCATTTAAAAAGAGAACAAAAAATGACAGGTAAAATTGAATGGGAAAAAATAAACATGTAAAATGCTTGTAAAATACTCATAAAAGCAAATGACTTACTCATAGTTAGGGTCAAGTTTACCACATCAAGTTTGAGTAGTAGCAAGAACCAAATGATGATCAATCAGTCACCTCGTCAAGGGAACCATGCAAGTCAAACATATAAACAACATATTTCAAATTACATTATATGTTCATATAGGAAAGGTAAGAAGCAAGCATTTTCCAATAATTAAAGAGATATTAAATTAATTAGAAAAATAAAATTGAGAGAAGAAGTTTGGACACCGTATATCTCATCTTGGAAAGTCCATGTTTTAAATTTTTTCTAAATAAACAAATGCTTGTAATCCTATTTGCAAGCTTGCGAAGCTAATTGTAGATTAACAGATCTGCTCCAACAATAAGATTTTAACTTTAGGTCCACCAAAATTCATATATTTTTCATGAAACTCTACACTAACCTTTTCAAATATCTCATTTCCGATGGCTATCTATCAATAAATTCCAAGTCCTTGTGTCTTGATACGTTTTCGGGTAATGATGTTTTGGCCTTAAAGAACAGTGGAGTGTGAAATTCTATTGGGGTTTTTAAGAAATCTTTTTAAACCATAGGTGATTTCAGACAAGTTAAGGAGTATGGTGGTTTAGGATTTGTTCATGAAATTGTTATGAATAAAGAGAGTAATTTTGTGAGGACACTACTAGAAAAAGTAGAATAGACATCGACTATTAGACATCGGTTGCTTTTGTGACCAATGTAAAAGGTGTTTTCTACATCAGTTTTGGGCAACCGATGTCTTTTGTTGTTATAAACATTAAAAAAAAAATTTAGCCCAACCCATGTCATTTGTCTGTTTAAAAAAAATTAATCAACGCGCCTTCCTCGTTTCCCCCCTTAACCAAATAATTCATTCACTCCATGTATTTCCCCCCTTGTTTTTTGACTTAGTAAAATTCTCTCCCCTTTTTTCATCCACATCGTCCCCCTCTTTTTTATTAAAAAAACAAAAACAAAAACCAAAACATAAAAACGTATTCTCTCATCTCTCATCTCTCATTTCACCAAGAACATTTTTCTTATTGTGCTCATTGTGCTCTCATTTCACCAAGAACATTTCCCTCTTTGTGCTCTGTAGGTTTGGGGGTTGCTCTCATCAAGGTTGCTCTCATTTCACCAAGTTTGCATTGCATAGAGTCCAAGTCAAAGTCGGAGTTGCATTGCATTGAGTCGAAGTCGAAGTCGAAGTCGAAGTCGGAGTCGGAGTTGGAGTTCAACACGGAGTTTAAGGTTTCAGTTCAAGTCGAAGATTGAAGCTAAGTTGGAGGTTAAAGCTTTAATTAGGTAAGTTTTAAACCCTAATTTCAAAATTGGGGGTTTCAATTTGAAACCCTAATTTTTAATTTTTAATTTGTTTAAGCATCTGCATCTGCTTGTTTGAGTTGTTTTTTACATATTCTATAGTATGGAAATGAGTTGCTTGTCATATAGAAAACTCTAATTTGCTTATGCTTGTGTCTTTATTTAATTTATTTTGTCTAAATGATATTATTTTGTTATTTTCAGTTTACTTATAATTTTTATATATGTAAACATATATAAAATAACAGGAATTTATAGTATAATGTGAACACTAAAATGCATGCCATGTCGTGTACTACCAAATCGATACTTGGTATAACAATCAATTTTGATGATCTAGATTTTTTTATAGTATAATGCAGATTACTGAAAAAGAATAATAATCTATTTTGATTTTGGGAATGTAATCTTTGAGCAAGTACTTTATTAAAACTAATATAAAGTTGTATGGTGTTATAAATTTACAGTACTCTTGTATATATGTACTTTAATGAATTATTCAACCTCTAATTAATCAAGAAGAACTTGTACGTTCTGCTATATGATTGTAGCTTAGATTTATACAATTTATATTCTGAAAATGAATGAAACGGCAGAATGTTGCAATCCGTTATGATCGGATAAAACAGAGAGAGGGAATAAGTTGTTTATAGTAGTAACAAAATAACAAAGTAGCTAAAATAATTCTCTTTAGTACAAAGAATTAATAGAGGGAGTGTATAAGAAAAGTTAGAGCAATTGAAAGGTGACTTGTGCTCTCATCATCCATTTCTTAAATAAGTACATACAGAACTTTTACACTAAAAGTTCTGATTCTTGATTGAGAAATGATAATTATCATGTGAATAGAGTTTTCTTGGCCTATGGAAGATAATACTTTACGAGCATCAGTGTTGGGTGGTGGTTGATTCTGCTCATTATAAATTATATTAATTTGATATGTTTATTGTCTAGTGTCATGCTCTGCTTTGTTCTATGTTTCGTTTCGTTTCATCATTTTAATCAATCAGTGGCGTGCTCTGCTTTTCCGGAAATTATACATAGTAATACATATATATTACTAATTGTATGTTGCATGTTTCTTAAATATTTGATATGAAAATTAGGTAGGAAATAGGTTATCCTACGAATATGGAGAAAGATTGGATTTCAAAAGAGATGGATTCGTTGGAATATAAAGTCGGGGTCGAAAAGTTTTTGATTTACGCCGAAGAAAATTGTAAAAACCCTAAAAATATACCTTGCCCTGCTGTAAATGTGTTAATTTCAAGAAATTTCCGGTCAAAGTAATAAGGGGTCAACTCTACGAGAATTGTTTCAGTCTTGAGTATATTGATTGGATTTGGCACAAATCCAGGGCTGGTAGGTCATCAGTTGGTAGCACACTACCCCCTCATAAAGAGGAGAATAATGCAGATGCATTTAAATCAGCTTTTGAAGCTGCATCAGAAGTGGTTGCTGCATCGGAAGCGGCGGTTTCTGGTGCTTCACAAGCTGTTGTGGTTTGTGAAGCAGCATATCATAATCCGGGGGGTAAATCAGGGGGTGATGACAAAGACTCGCATGATTTTCAAAGGTTTGTGGCCGATGCTCAACAACCTTTAATTGAGGGCAGCGACAGCATAAAATTAGATTTGGTGTTAAAATTACATAACTAGAAAGTGTGATTTGGTGTCAGTGATAGCATATTTAGCGATCTTCTCTCTACAGTTGGTTCATTCCTACCTCAGGATAATACATTACCTGTTAACACATATGAAGCAAAGAAAACCCTTTCGAATTTAGGCCTCGAGTATACAAAATTCCATGCGTGTCCCAATGAATGCGTTCTATACAGGGCTGTAAATGAGACTGCTTCGGAGTGTCCAAAGTGCAAGCTATCTCGCTGGAAGGTGGGTAAGGATGGTAGAGAAAGGTATAAAATCGCGGTGAAAGTTATGTGTTACTTTTCGGTCATCCCAAGATTTAAACAGATGTTTAAATCTTCTTCGATAGCTGAGTTATTGATATGGCATTCCAACCAAAGAATTGATGATGGCCAGATGCGCCACCCTGCCGACTATCCTTCTTGGCGGAATATCGATTACAGGTGGCCTGCCTTCGGCAGTGAGCCAAGAAATCTTCAACTAGCTTTATCGGCTGATGGTATTAACCCACATAACAATGGGCTGACCAGTCGGTATTCTTGTTGGCTGGTAGTATTGATAACATATAATCTTCCTCCGTGGTTATGTTAAAAAAGGAAATTTATGATGTTAACTCTATTGGTCTTCGGTCCACAAGAACCAGGTAACAACCTTGATGCGTTCTTACAATCGTTAGTTGATGATTTGAAAAAGCTTTGGGAAGAAGGTGAACTGAATGTATACGATGCCTTCATAAAATCTTTTTTCACTTTAAGGGCGACTTTGTTATGGATGATTAATGATTTCCCGACATATGGTAATTTCTCTGAATGTCTCAATAAGGGTTATTTGGGTTGTCTAGTGTGTGGTGATGATACTGTTGCTAACTATTTACTTTATAGTAGGAAAATATGTTACCAAGGTCATCGTCAAAATTTGCCTATGCATCATCCATAGCAGAAGAAGAAGGCAGCTTTTAATGGTTAACAAGAGTTTGGAAAGCCAAGGCAACCCCTTTCCGGACAAGAGGTGTTGGCACAACAAGAAAATATTAAATTTTCTTATGGAAAGGAAGTGAAGAAGTCGAACAAGGTGGACTGTGCTTGGAAGAAGAAGTCAGTATTTTTTGTGTTGGAATACTGGAAATTCCATCACGTTCGTCACTGCCTCGATATTATGTATGTTGAGAAAAATGTGTACGATAGTCTAATTGGGACATTACTGAATTTAAAGTTCAAGTCCAAAGATAGTGAGGCATCTTGGCTAGATATGATGGAAATAAGGGTTTGGACTGATTTAGCTCCAGAAGTAGGAGAAAAAAGAACTTATCTGCCTCCTTCCAGTTTTACTCTAACAAAAGCTGAAAAAAGAAAAGTGATGAAATCACTCTCATCAATGAAGTTTCCATATGGGCATTCGTCAAACATCAGAAATTGTGTATCTCTGGAGAATTTAAAGATATTTGCGATGAAGTCTAATGACTGTCATGTACTCCTTCAACAATTACTCCCGGTCGCAATTTGTTTTGTACTTCCGAAAAATGTTAGAGTTAGCATAATAAGACTCTGCTTCTTTTTCAAAACTTTGTTCAACAAGATTGTTGACGTATTAAAACTTGATAAATTGCAAGCCGATGTGCTATTAACCTTACTTGAGCTCGAAAAAATATTTCCGCCTTCTTTTTTTGATATAATGATACATCTAATAGTGCACCGAGTCAGGGAATTTCGTTTATGTGTTCCAGTTTTCTATATATGGATGTATCCATTTGAGCGTTTTAATAAAGTGTTGAAAATTTACGTGCGAAACCGTTATTTCCAGAAGGTTGTACAACCGAAGCATACTTGAAAGAAGAATCTGTAGAATTTTGCGCAGAGTTTTCTAGAAATAGTTTCACAACTGTCGGTCTTCTGAAGGAGCAAGGAAAACTTTTTGGTCCATTATCGGTTACAACAGTTAAATCTGTTGAAGAGAAAGAACGAGATGTACACGTCCTCTTAAACAACAGTGAAGTGTTTTCATATATTAAGTAAGTCACTTTTCTTTTCCTTTCCTTGATTAATTTTGTATAAGCATTATTTAGTTTGTAACCAAAAATTTATAAGGAGTTGCTTGAAAAAATTTATGAAGGAAAAAAAGAATATTCAGTGGATGATTGAGGAGCATAATAGGCTATTTGCTGATTGTTTTGAGAACAAAGTTATGACTGAATTGAACGAGAAAGTCGAAGGTGTTTCTGAAACGATAAGGTGGCTAGTAGGAAAACCATCATTTACTGTTTTGACTTTTGATGGCTATCTAGTTGACGGGATTCGATACTTCACAAAGGAGCGAGACGATGCAAGGGTTGTTCAAAATAGTGGAGTCTCTTTAGTTGCTAAGACTGTCCAAGTTTCTAGTGCTAAGGATTTAAATCCCGTAGAGATATTACATTTTATGGGAAGATTGAAGAAATATGGGAATTGGATTATCACTCATTTAAATTCCTGTTAATATGATATTATCTGCTTTATCGACGTGGATTTACTAGCTTCGTAATAACCAGCAATATGCCCCTCCCACAATGATGTGGTACCACTACAAGAAATTTTCAATCACACAACACCTATGAAACAACGGTCGACCAAAAAACCGTTGCCCCAAATTAGGAGACGACGGGGAATTTTTTTTCTGCGAATAACTGTTATTAGACAACATGTAGAACAACGGTTATAGCAGTTTTTCGAAAGACTTGTCTCTGTGGCATCCTCTTATCGAGGTAGACAACAGTTCTTAAATTGCACTGTTGTCATAGATCTTTAACATAATAGTCCAAAACCGTTGTTAATAAGCTAACTTATTGTAATCTCAGACAATGGTTTTGGACTAATTTGAAAAAACAGTTGTTACAAAATATACATATAAACAACGGTTTACGAAGTCTGTTGTATAAAGGAGTCAACAGAGAAGCATCATACAACGGTTTTACAATTTTGACAGAATAACTGTCGTCTGTTTACAAGAAATCATGGCACCACCTGATTGGTGGAAAATATTTCACTTGGATCGCTGAGTTGGCGAAATGAGAGTCGTTGATTGATTTTACTTGGATTGCTTAGTTGGAAGAATGAGAACCGTCGATTGTGAGAATTTATCACACAACGGTATTTTGCAGAAACCGTTGTGTAAAATCTAAAATTCAGATTGGTTGATAATTAGCGAAATACTCTTTTAAAATGACTTTTTAGACGATCAAACCTTACGGATGTTAACATATATTGATTTTAGCCATGTAAAAAAATAATAAAAAATTCCAAATTTATCTTGCTTGATTCTATAAGGAAAATGAGGTAAAAGTACAACTTCCTAAAACAAGATTCGTTGCCGATTAACGAAATAAATTTTTCAAATAATTTTTTGGGCGATCCAACCGTACGGATCTTAACATATATTGATTTTAGCCACGTAAAAAAATAAAAATAAAATAAAATTTATCTTGCTTGAGTTTTTAAGGAAAATGAGGTTAAAGTACAATTCTCTAAAACAAGATTCGTTGTTGATTAATGAAATAATTTTTGAAATAATTTTTTGGACGATCTAACCGTACGGATGTTAAAATATATTAATTTTAGCCATGTAAAAAAATTTAAAAAATTTTAAAATTTATCTTGCTTGACTTTATACGAAAAATAAGGTAAAAGTACAACTCCATGAAATAAGATTCATTGCTGATTAAGGACATATTTTTTCAAAATATTTTTTGGACGATCCAACCATACGGATGTTAAAATATATTTATTTTAGCCATGTAAAAAAATAATAAAAATTTCAAAATTTATCTTCCTTGAGTTTTAAAGGAAAATGAGGTAAAAGTACAACTCCCTAAAACAAGATTCGTTGCCGATTAACGAAATAATTTTTTGAAATGATTTTTTCGACGATCAAACCGTACGGATGTTAACATATATTGATTTTAGCCATGTAAAAAAATAATAAAAAAATTTAAATTTATCTCGTTTGTGTTTTTAAGGAAAATGAGGTAAAAGTACTACTCCCTAAAACAAGATTCGATGCCGATTAACGAAATAAATTTTTTGAATGATTTTTTGGATGATCCAACCGTACGGATATTAAAATATATTGATTTTAGCCATGTAAAAAAATAATAAAAAATTTCAAAATTTATCTTCCTTGAGTTTTAAAGGAAATTGAGGTAAAAGTACAACTCCCTAAAATAAGATTCGTTGTCGATTAACGAAATGATTTTTTGAAATGATTTTTTCGACGATCAAACCGTACGAATGTTAACATATATTGATTTTAGCCATGCAAAAAAAATAATAAAAATAAAATTTATCTTGTTTGTGTTTTTAAGGAAAATGAGGTAAAAGTACTACTCCCTAAATCAAGATTCGATGTCGATTAACGAAATAAATTTTTTGAATGATTTTTTGGACGATCCAACCGTACGGATGTTAAAATATATTGATTTTAGCCATGTAAAAAAATACTAAAAAATTTCAAAATTTATCTTCCTTGAGTTTTAAAGGAAAATGAGGTAAAAGTACAACTCCCTAAAATAAGATTCGTTGCCGATTAACGAAATAATTTTTTGAAATAATTTTTTCGACGATCAAACCGTACGGATGTTAACATATATTGATTTTAGCCATGTAAAAAAATAAAAAAAAATTTCAAAATTTATCTTGCTTGACTCTATAAGGAAAATGAGGTAAAAGTACAACTTCCTAAAACAAGATTCGTTGCCGATTAACGAAATAAATTTTTCAAATAATTTTTTGGGCGATCCAACCGTACGGATCTTAACATATATTGATTTTAGCCACGTAAAAAAATAAAAATAAAATAAAATTTATCTTGCTTGAGTTTTTAAGGAAAATGAGGTTAAAGTACAATTCTCTAAAACAAGATTCGTTATTGATTAATGAAATAATTTTTGAAATAATTTTTTGGACGATCTAACCGTACGGATGTTAAAATATATTAATTTTAGCCATGTAAAAAAATTTAAAAAATTTTAAAATTTATCTTGCTTGACTTTATAAGAAAAATAAGGTAAAAGTACAACTCCGTGAAATAAGATTCATTGCTCATTAAGGACATATTTTTTCAAAATATTTTTTGGACGATCCAACCATACAGATGTTAAAATATATTTATTTTAGCCATGTAAAAAAATAATAAAAAATTTCAAAATTTATCTTCCTTGAGTTTTAAAGGAAAATGAGGTAAAAGTACAACTCCCTAAAACAAGATTCGTTGCCGATTAACGAAATAATTTTTTGAAATGATTTTTTCGACGATCAAACCGTACGGATATTAACATATATTGATTTTAGCCATGTAAAAAAATAATAAAAAAATTTAAATTTATCTCGTTTGTGTTTTTAAGGAAAATGAGGTAAAAGTACTACTCCCTAAAACAAGATTCGATGCCGATTAACGAAATAAATTTTTTGAATGATTTTTTGGATGATCCAACCGTACGGATATTAAAATATATTGATTTTAGCCATGTAAAAAAATAATAAAAAATTTCAAAATTTATCTTCCTTGAGTTTTAAAGGAAATTGAGGTAAAAGTACAACTCCCTAAAACAAGATTCGTTGTCGATTAACGAAATAATTTTTTGAAATGATTTTTTCGACGATCAAACCGTACGAATGTTAACATATATTGATTTTAGCCATGCAAAAAAAATAATAAAAATAAAATTTATCTTGTTTGTGTTTTTAAGGAAAATGAGGTAAAAGTACTACTCCCTAAATCAAGATTCGATGTCGATTAACGAAATAAATTTTTTGAATGATTTTTTGGACGATCCAACCGTACGGATGTTAAAATATATTGATTTTAGCCATGTAAAAAAATAATAAAAAATTTCAAAATTTATCTTCCTTGAGTTTTAAAGGAAAATGAGGTAAAAGTACAACTCCCTAAAATAAGATTCGTTGCCGATTAACGAAATAATTTTTTGAAATAATTTTTTCGACGATCAAACCGTACGGATGTTAACATATATTGATTTTAGCCATGTAAAAAAATAAAAAAAAAATTAAAATTTATCTTGTTTGTTTTTTTAAGGAAAATGAGGTAAAAGTACTACTCCCTAAAACAAGATTCGATGCCGATTAACGAAATAATTTTTTTGAATGATTTTTTGGACGATCCAACCGTACGGATGTTAAAATATATTGATTTTAGCCTTGTAAAAAAATAATAAAAAATTTCAAAATTTATCTTTCTTAAGTTTTAAAGGAAAATGAGGTAAAAATACAACTCCCCAAAACAAGATTTGTTGCCGATTAACGAAATAATTTTTTGAAATGATTTTTTCGACGATCAAACCGTACGGATGTTAACATGTATTGATTTTAGCCATGTAAAAAAATAATAAAAAAAATTTAAAATTTATCTTGTTTGTATTTTTAAGGAAAATGAGGTAAAAGTACTACTCCCTAAAACAAGATTCGATGCCGATTAACGAAATAATTTTTTTGAATGATTTTTTGGACGATCCAACCGTACGGATGTTAAAATATATTGATTTTAGCCATGTAAAAAAATAATAAATAATTTCAAAATTTATCTTCCTTGAATTTTAAAGGAAAATGAGGTAAAAGTACAACTTCTTAAAACAAGATTCGTTGCCGATTAACAAAATAAATTTTTCAAATGATTTTTTGGGCGATCCAACCTTAAAGATCTTAACATATATTGATTTTAGCCACGTAGAAAAATAAATAAATAAAATTTATCTTGTTTGAGTTTTTAAGGAAAATGAGGTAAAAGTACAACTCCCTAAAACAAGATTCGTTGCTGATTATCGAAATAATTTTTGAAATGGTTTTTTGGACGATCCAAATGTTAAAATATATTTATTTTAGCCATGTAAAAAAATAATAAAAAATTTTAAAATTTATCTTCCTTGAGTTTTAAAGGAAAATTTATCCAACCGTACGGATGTTAAGATATATCAATTTTAGTCATATGAAAAAATTATTAAAAATTGAAAAATGATTTTTTCATTTTTCACACCATTTTTGTTTTTCCCCTTTAATTTTCATTTCCCCCTTCCTTCTAATTTTTATTCCCCCCCTTACCTCCCCCTTCCCCTTTCTTTAGATCTGACCCCTCTTCTTCTCCTCTTTCTACTCTTCCATGTCTCTCCCACGACTTTTCTCTCTGTCCTCTCTCTACATGGTTTTGCCGTGGATTAAGTGTGTATTATGATGGGTTTAGATTTTTGAGTTTTCAAACCCTAACCATCTCCCTCTACAATGTTGAAGATATAATTGGAATGACAATTTTGACGAGACCAAAGATGAGAGTATCGATAGTGCTTGGAAGGTGAGGCAATTTGCATTGATATTTACGAGTAGGCTTACCCCTCTTCCTCTTCTGCTCAGACATGGCCAATCTTCTTACTCCTCCACAAAATCCAATCTTCATCGCCGGTCATTCAAGATACTCTTTAGTTTCCTATCCAGGTTCATATTTTATGTTAATTATTGGATTTTTGATGTACCCTTTTGAATTCTTGATAAATCTTGTTGACCCCTATTTGTGATTTGTGTGATTTCAGAAAGTTAGTTGTGGTATTAGAGGAATTGGTATTGGCCATACAGTAGACATTGAATTTTGTTCTTCTTGTTCTTGCTGGTTAAATGGAAATTACTAATTTTAGCTGATTTTGAAGGTAATTTGGGCTTTAAAATGGGCATCTGAATGAATTGGTAAATATATATGCTTTATTTGGAGTTTTGTTCTGATTATTTATGGGTTTTGGTTTAACTAATTGGAGATTTTTAAAATTGATGGTCCTCTATTTTACACAAAAAACTCCTCTGTCTAAATTCCATAGTGTTCTTCAGCCATAATTTTGAGTGAATGACACTTATATATGTGTGTTAATTTTGTGGTTGTTAAACACAGGGAATGTGCTAAAGAACCGGTTAGGTTCCACTCAGGTGCAGCAGAGAATAAGCTGAAATCTCATATACAAGAAGTACTCAAATGCTGAGGGAGGAGCTGTTTCTCTTCTTCAACGCGCCACAGGTAGTAATAGATCAAATTAATTTATGACTTCCAGATGAAATTGGAGAGGGACACGTTTTCTGGATATTACAGATAATTCAATGGTACAACTTCATACTTTGAGTCCGACATATACTGTGATGATTATTTTCTGTGTGACCTTAATTTCCTTCTCCATTTCCAAGCTGAATAACTTGAAAATATGAAACATTTCAAATTGATCAGCTTCATACTTCTGCTAGTTTTTTTAAGAATACTAGCATATACTATTTGTGACTCTTACCTATTTTTCATACTTTCTTAATTCTTTTTCCACAAGTATTTTCGTTTGTAATCTAATATTTTCAGAGAAGCAAGCATGTTATTAACTTGATTGCAAATGATTCAGCAAAAACAATTTTCCTGTTATGAACGGCTTTTAGTATCTAGATTTCCTTGTCAGGCCACATAATTGAATTATATAGTAGATATATCTACACAGGTTTTGTAGATTGTATCTAGATAATGGACATATGTATGTTATTTTGCAAAAGTTGTTCTGCCTATGCTACATATACTAGGACTGTTACGTTTTTTTTAAAACCGACTGGATTCAGAACCGCCTTGTGCAGATCTAGGGCTGTGGTCTTGAAGCAGTTATCTTTATTAGTTTTGTTCTTTTAATGCATTATACATAACTGTACTTCATTTTAATACTAAAGATGTATAATGTTTATGATCCAGTGGCTTGAATCAGAAATGTTGCGGCTCACTCATTTTCATGATAGAGCAAGTGATTTAGGCAATAAGAAAAAATATCCTTTGCTGTTAATTTTATGTTTCGTTCTCTCTGGGTTTTTCTTCTTCTTTGAACATTGTAAACAATCATTATGGATAAGTTATATACACATGCTTATGGCAACACAGGTGATTTACCTTGTGATATAGTAGTATTTAATTCTTACTTCTGAAGATAATGATAGTGAAATTGACAGTAATAAACAAGGTTTGCTTCTCACCTATCTGTGTATAATATAAACACTATTATTCAATAATCTTTTTATAATTACAAAAAAGTCTTTTGTTTGTTCAGAAATGTGTATGAGGGATAAAGGCTCTGGCTTTAGCAGGAGAGGAAGGGAGCCAATATCTCCAGGAAGTAATGATGTAAATGATTCCTGGAGTGGTGACAGGAATATACTAGTAAGAATGGAGAAATTGATACTAATTTACTAGACTAATATATGTATGCTCTGTTTATATTATAAAGAATTAGAATTTTATCAATGATCATCAACAATAGGTATTGTCAAAGGTGGGTTCTACTTTAGGGATAGTAGAACATGACGTTGAGTGCCGTATTTACCTTCATATGTACCTTTTCGGTAGGTAATTGCTATGTGAACTCGTGTTATACTTTTCTTGCATTGAGTACATGAGATTTTACATTCAATATATGTTTATGAAGCTAGCCTTCCTGAAGATGAGTGTCATTATGCGATTTATGACTATGATTTTGTGACCGTAGAGAATTGGCAGAAGAGCAGAATTTTCTTCATTGAATGGTAAGTACAAAATGCAAGGTCTTAAATTTGCTTTATTTGCATTCCATTTGGTTAAGTTCATTTATTTATGATCTGTATATGGTTGTAAAGGTGTCCAAGGTAAGGAGCAAAATGATTTACGCAAGCTATAAAGACAGATTTAAGAGGGAATTCGACGGCATCCAGCTTGACTTGCCAGCCACTGATCCAACAGAAATGGGACTTGATGTTTTCAATAGCCAAGCTGATTAAAATGTGTACATTAATGAGCATTAGTAGAAATAGATTTTAAGTTATAATTGTAATTCTTGTAGAGAACCATTGTATTGTAAATTTAATTTCAATTGTGAAATAATAATTGAATTATTATAATACCATTTTATTTGAAAACTGGTTTAATTTAAATAATGAGATTAATTTTATAAACAGTTGTGTGAAAGCCACATTAAAAATGATAAAAACCATTGTATGTCTCAGTGCACATAGTTTTTTTTAAAAACTGTTGTCTTTTGATATTATTTGTAATGGTTTAAATCTTTTACACCATTGCGTAAAGCTGTTGTGAGCATAGCTAAAACACAATACCCAAAAAATAAAAAACCGTTGTGTAAAGTATCTCATACATTTATTTCTTAATAAAAACCATTGTGTAACTAGATGAAATAAATACATAAACTGTTGTAGGAGTCAATTCTCATAACACTATTTTTAACTATTGTGCCTGTAAATTGTTACAACGGCTAAAAAACTGTTGTTTGTAGAATATTATAAAGGGTCATATGCATTGTGTGAATAAAAAGAGACAATGGTTTTATATTCGGTTGTGTGATGTATTTGTTACAATGGTGCGTAACCATTGTATGAGTGCCAAACACACCGCCCTCGGATAGACAACGAAAAATTCATCTTTTAGACAACGGTGGAAAATCATTGTCTGATTCAATATTTCTTGTAGTGTACAACTCCTAACAATATCTCCTTTCACACGTCAAACTCGACACCTTCCAAATCTTCCACCTTGTATGATATTCTGGCTCAACCTTGACCCATACTAAAATCCATCTGGCTATCTGCCTTTTTTAAACCCATACTAGAAGGCTTGATTGTGTCCTCCTTTGGCCAATACTAGGGTAGCCTATCTTTCTTTTCCTAGGGACCTCATTTGAGAAACTTATGGACTAATATAACCTGAAACTCTAATACCACTTGTTGGACGTGTTAAGCGGGCCTTAATTCCACATTAGTAATGAGGCCTTTTGGGATGTGCCAAATAAAAAATCTAAGCCGGCTCAACCAAAAGTGGATAATATTATCTTAATGTAGAGTTAATTTCTTTATAGTAAGGCCAACAAGTGGTATAGGAATTTCAGGTTATAATGGTCCATACGAATTTCAAATGAGCTCCATAAGAAGCGGTGTATAGACTATTTCAAGATGCACCTAAAGGGGAGGCAAGTAGGCCTTCCAGTATGGGCTATTCCAGTATGAGTTAAGGGGGAGCTATATCACACAATCAGGTGGCAGTTTTAGCAAGTGTCGTTCTCGATGTATAAAGGGGAGACTGTTAGGAGTTGTCCTACATCATTTGTGGGAGAGGCAGATTGGTTGTTAATAAGCAGCGAGTTAACTCGGTTAGTATGACATTTTGGGATGTGCCTAAAAATCAATTCGTGCGGTTTGGCCCAAAGAAAAAAATATCATATTAATGTAAAGTTAACACTCGCACGCGGCCCAACCTACTTCCTCAACTTTCCATTTCTAAATATTTGGGTATGTTTCTACATGACTTCATCATATTCTTACACTTTATATACACCTACAAACACAGTGAAATAAACTTTCATTGATACACTTAAATGGCAAGACGAGAAAATTAGAACCCTGATAAGAGAGGGTGATGAAAAGGAAAAGTTGGATAAATGCCGCAATATTATTGTTTTAATAATGCAGCAACCTGAAAAACCCGAGAAGTCAGTTACTAATATGAATACGTAAAGAAGATGGAAGTTAGGAATACGAATTAGAAACCTGAGAAGTCAATCTCGAGGGTTTTTGAAAGTTTGGATCCACTTGAATCTTATCTTGCAAAATATTTGCAACATATAAATGAAAATGTTGTCAGCAAGAAATATAACAGTAGTAGTGGTTTTTGGGACTCGGTAGTGGGCATAGAGAATCAAGATGATCTATCTTTACTCAATGGCTACAACTGGGAAGATTAATATAGAGAGGGTAATCACATAAATAAGTGTGATATGTGTTTGTATTTTCCTATTGACTATGAGATTCATGAAGCACTATGCGCAAAACATAAGAAACGGAAGACTGAAATATTTGTTCAGATACCTGATGACAGAACTTGCACTAGTAATCTTACGATAGAGAACTCATGTGCCGAACATCTATTGGAAGCAGTGGTGGCTGAAGCTTGCATAAATGCTAGTGAAGTTAAGCATGAGGATACTATATCGGGATCAGTAAACTCCCTGCTGACATTTGACAAAGTTTTAGAGCCTCACACCAATGATGCACATGGCATCTCTTCAGCGGATTATTCATTAAAATAACATTCTTCCATTATTGAAGAGAAACTGCAAATTACTCCATTCGTACATCTGGAGCCAATAATGCATGACAAGTTACCAAAAGCATTATCATCTGCAAGTTATAGTAAGTGTAATAAACAAAAGGAGAGGCCTCAATGTTCATCATTTAATGTAATTTGCATAATATTATAGCGTAGTATTGATTCACTCGTGGAACAAACAATCAAGCACATCCTTTTAATACAGGTATATTGAGCAAGCTGAGAAGCTTGACAAATATGTCGAGTCAAAGGTGAGTTGTGTACATTGTATTACGTCACGTTTCAAACGAATATATTTTAGTTAAAAGGATATCATACTTGGTATTTGGTAACTTTCATAGGTTTTATATATATTGGAGGATCACTCAAGTTCTTTCATATAAGGACTTCAGTGCAAGAAGGATCATTGATTAGTTGACTTGTCACAACTTTTATCACTTGAAAATGATCTCATCAATTTATATTTATATATATATATGTGTGTGTGTATGTAAAATTCGTATGCAATATATATCTTTCTATAAGTCTTTGTAATATTTTAGTAGACATTCATTTCCAAAATTATGTCCTTTTGTATAAAACCCCTTTCTGGCTTTAACAGTTTCTACAGGACAATAAGATTCTTCAGATATTAAATTTAGAAAAAAAAGGGAGTTTATGATATTAATTATTCTTTCCTGGTAATTTACTCCTGTAGAATTCTACAGTTTGTTAACCAGGAAATCGTTACATGTGGATCTTTCGGTAATGAGAAAGTAACAAGCTGGGGAATGGAAGTGGGAAATCACATAAGAGTTTTACCAGTGACGGTAGAAAATATTAATACAAGTGGGCAAATGTTGACAAAGGTAATATTTGCGTACTTATTAAACCACTACAACAAAAATGCAATCAGACAACACCGATCAGACAACACTCGACCAAAAAAGTGTTGCCCGAATTTTTCATACAACGGTTTTTCTGCAACCAAAAAACTGGTGTTGTCTGACGTTGATTACTACAAGCAATTAAAAAATGTTGTCTAGTAAAACAAATCAGACAAGTGTTTTCGAAATCAAGGTGTTGTGCGAATGGGAAGGCTTTAGCATTAATACAACGCTTTAAAATCCATTGTCTAGTTGATAGAGACAGACAATCCTTTCTAAAGTGATGTTGTGCAAATGAGTAAGTTTGCACAACGAGTTTTAGAATGCATTGTCTGAAAATGATTGAGATAACGTCTAGTTTAACAGTTGTGGAAATGAGACATGTGTTTTTTCTATTGGTTATTTAAGCTTGAATCGCACAATGTACAAATTAGGTGTTGTCTAAATGATACCTCATTGACAAGTGTTTTACCTATATTGTATACCACCTATATCAGACAATGGTCAAATTCTTAAAACAATTGTCTTTCTTACCAAATTTAAAAACATGTTGCATAACAAAATGTTCAAATAAACCGTTGTCTGATTTATTACAATAAAAATAGTAAACAATTTAAAAAACAATTCCAAACAATTAATTTTAAATTTTTTTAAAACTACAAATTCTAATTAAATCCACTTTCATCCAGATTATATATTTAAATTTTATATTTCAAAATAGTTTAATTATCTACTTTATAATTAACAAAAAAATAATCACAAGTACTTCAAATTTATATTGTTAATTGTTCAATTCAAACAAGTGTTTTTCGACAAAACACGTTGTATTAATCTAACTTATACAAGTTTTTTTAAAATAAAACACTTGTAACAGTCAGACAACCGTTATCGATATTTATAATCTGTTGTAAAATTTATAATACTGCAACAATCTTAAAGAAAAAATCGTTGTACAATTCCAACAACGGTATTTCCTAAAAAACGCTTATGTAAAGTAACTTACCACAACAAGATTTTAGGAAAAACCGTTGTCTATACTTTTACTAGTTTTTATTTTTTTTTCGGAATAATTATATGCCACCGTTTATTAATTTATACGAGTAACCAATAACTTACACCAAATTAATTTGTGTTTATTAAGATTTGAAATCACCTTTTTCATAGAATTTTGAATTCTTTTACCTATTAGTATTAGACGTTAGACGAATATTAATAGCGTCAACAGATAATCACATTGATGAGGACATAACGTGTAGATTAAGTTAAAAATGTAACTCATAATATCTATTTGTTGGTTTTGTGGACTTCGTACGGACGTTAATAGCGTTAACTTACGAATATTACTCATAATAACATAAAGCAACACATAATCTATATACTAACTTACAGATATAAGTCATAATAACGATATTAGGATTTAGTTGACATTATCTACGAATGTTAATAGTGCTACTTTTCAGATATAACTCGTTATAATATTATTCGGCGTATCATATGTGTGCTAACCTATAAATATACCTAATAATTACACTTCAAATTTACATTGTTAATTGTTCAATTCACACAAGTGTTTTTCGAAAAAGCACGTTGTATTAATCTACCTTATACAAGTATTTTTAAAATAAAACACTTGTAACATTCAGACAACCATTATCGATATTTATAATCTGTTGTAAAATTTATAATACTACAACAATCTTAAAGAAAAAACCGTTGTAGAATTCCAACAACGGTATTTCCGAAAAAACACTTATGTAAAGTAACTTACCACAACATGATTTTAGAAAAAACCGTTGTCTATACTTTTACTAGCTTTTAATTTTTTTTCGGAATAATTATATGCCACCGTTTATTAATTTATACGAGTAACCAATAACTTACACCAAATTAATTTTTGTTTATTCAGATTTGAAATCATCTTTTTCATATATTTTTTGAATTCTTTTACCTATTCGGATTAGACGTTACATGAATATTAATAGCGTCAACTAGATTATCACATCGATGAGGACATAACATGTAGATTAAGTTAAAAATATAACTCGTAATATATATTTGTTGTTTTTGTAGACTTCATACAGACGTTAATGGCGTTAACTTACGAATATTACTCATAACAACATAAAGCAGCACATAATCTATATACTAACTTACAGATATAAGTCATAGTAACGATATCCGGATTTAGTTGACATTATATACGAATGTTAATAGTGCTACTTTTCAGATATAACTCGTTATAATATTATTCGGCATATCATATGTGTGCTAACCTACAAATATACCTAATAATTACACTTCAAATTTACATTGTTAATTGTTCAATTCAAACAAGTGTTTTTCGAAAAAGCACGTTGTATTAATCTACCTTATACAAGTATTTTTAAAATAAAACACTTGTAACATTCAGACAACCGTTATCGATATTTATAATCTGTTGTAAAATTTATAATACTACAACAATCTTAAAGAAAAAACCGTTATAGAATTCCAACAACGATATTTCCTAAAAAACACTTATGTAAAGTAACTTACCACAACATGATTTTAGAAAAAATCGTTGTCTATACTTTTACTAGTTTTTAAGAAAATTTCGGAATAATTATATGCCATCGTTTATTAATTTATAGGAGTAACCGATAACTTATACCAAATTAATTTGTGTTTATTAAGATTTGAAATCATCTTTTTCATAGATTTTTGAATTCTTTTACCTATTTGGATTAGACGTTACACGAATATTAATAGCGTCAACTAGATTATCACATTGATGAGGACATAACATGTAGATTAAGTTAAAAATATAACTCATAATATCAATTTGTTGGTTTTGTAGATTTCATACAGACGTTAATGGTGTTAACTTACGAATATTACTCATAATAACATATAACAAAAAAGAGTTTCATACATATTAAATTGTTGTACGGATATTGATATATATTAATTTTATTCATGTAAAAAAATAATTTAAATTTTTTAAATATATCTTGCATGAAATTATAACAAAAATCTAGTAGAAGGCGTACTTTCTCAAACAAGGTTCCTTCACGATATATCGATTTACAGGATTAATTTTTTAAAATGATTTTTTGACGATCCAACCGTACGGATGTTAAGATATATAGATTTTAGTCATAAGAAAAAATTATTAAAAAATTTGAAATTCATTTTGCATGTTAGGATTAGAAAAATCTAGTAAAAGTACCCCTCCCGACAACGAGACTCGTTCCCGATTTACAGGATTAATTTTTTAAAATGATTTTTTGATGATCCAACCGTACGGATGTTAAGATATATCGATTTTACTCATAAGAAAAAATTATTAAAAAATTTGAAATTAATTTTGCATGTCAGGATTAGAAAAATCTGGTAAAAGTACCCCTCCCAACAACGAGACTCGTTCCCGATTTACAAGATTAATTTTTTTAAATTATTTTTCGACGATCCAACCGTACGGATCTTAAGATATATCGATTTTAGTCATAAGAAAAAATTATTAAAAAATTTGAAATTCATTTTGCATGTCAGGATTAGAAAAATCAGGTAAAAGTACCCCTCCCGACAACGAGACTCGTTCCCGATTTACATGATTAATTTTTTAAAATGATTTTTCGACGATCCAACCATACGGATGTTAAAATATATCGATTTTAGTTATAAGAAAAAATTATTAAAAAATTTGAAATTCATTTTGCATGTCAAGATTAGAAAAATCTGGTAAAAGTACCATTTCCGACAACGAGACTCGTTCCCGATTTACAGGATTAATTTTTTAAAATGATTTTTCGACGATCCAACCATACGGATGTTAAGATATATCAATTTTAGTCATAATAAAAAATTATTAAAAAATTTGAAATTCATTTTGCATGTCAGGATTAGAAAAATCCGGTAAAAGTACCCCTCCCGACAACGAGACTCGTTCCCGATTTACAAGATTAATTTTTCAAATGATTTTTTCGACGATCCAACCGTACGGATGTTAGGATATATCAATTTTAGTCATATGAAAAAAATATTAAAAAAATTGAAATTCATTTTGCATGTCAGGATTAAAAAAATCCGGTAAAAGTACCCCTCCCAACAACGAGACTCGTTCCCGATTTACAAGATTAATTTTTAAAATGATTTTTTTAAAGATCCAACCGTATGGATGTTAAGATATATCAATTTTAGTTATATGAAAAAATTATTGAGATATTTTCCTATCAACATGGTAATTTTTTTAAATGATATTTTCGAAGATCCAACTGTATTGAGATATATCGATTGTAATCATATAAAAAATTATTCAAAAAATTTTAAATTTATCTTGTATGATTTTATAATGAAAATCGAATAGAATTGCAACTCCGAAAATTAAGAATCTTTCTTGATTAAATAATTAATTTCTTAAAATCTTTCTTGGTTAAATTTTCGTTTTTCACACAATTTTTGGTTTTGCCCCCCTTTAATTTTCATTTCCCCCTCCCTTCTAATTTTCATTCCCCCAATACCTCTCCCTTTCCCCTTTCTTAGATCTGACCGGTTCTCTCTCCCCTTCCCACGACTCTTCTCTCTCCTCTCTCTACCTGGTTTTGCTTAAAATCACATGGATTATGTGTGTATTATGATGGGTTTAGGTTTTTGAGTTTTCAAACCCTAACCATCTCAATCACCCAATCTTGTTTCTCTTTCACAAAATTACCTATGAATTCAGCTCAACTATTTAGATTCACTTCCAATAATAGGTGGAGCCTCTCAAGTAAAAAAATGAAGGTTGGAATTTCTAATCTCCTTGATTTTCAAGTTCAAAGCGATAATTTTGAGGAATATTTTTTGGAGTTCTGATTTGACCTTTCAAGCTCAGGGCATGACTGATGAGTAGATGTTTATCATTTGCAAGGTTAGGTTCTATGTTTGTTATGCTTAATTTACTCTATGGGTTTTGTCTTTTGAGGCCTTGGAGAAGAAAGAGAATGAGATTTTCCCTGTCCAATATGGTACAGGTAAAATTCTCAAGCACACTGAGGGCCTGGTTTCAATTAGAGGATCCGAACAACTAGATGAAATGCTAAAGGAGTCGAAACAAAAAATCCGCACAGAAAAGTAAGCTAGATGTTGATTAAGCTCAGTTTCTTTTGATATATGGTTACTGCTGTATGTTTTTTCTTTTGAAATGCTAGTGTTTTCTGGTTGCAAGTGCTAGAAAATTAGGGATTGCAATGGATACTTAATGTGATTGGTCTAACGGTTGTGTCCGCAGAAAATCATTAGATTGTGCGACTGGAGAAGGATTTATGAAACACTCGGGTATGAAGTTGCCTGACACAAGATATGCCTGGTATCACATGAAAATAAACCTTGAGGAATGCGGAGAAGTTGTGCTTAAAGAACCGCTCATGTACAGCATATGCGAAGGCAGACATTAGAAAAGGTGGACGTGGATGCTACTTATGGTTTAATGACTTGATCGACATCGAAGGATACTCTGAAGATGGGCCAGATATTTATATAAGAATGGCAGCATCTGAATTAGGTAACTCCCTGCTCTGTATATTAAGGGTCTTCACTTTTTACTGATAACAGTGAAGTTTCTTGAAGTTTTCTTTTAACTATCGGGCTGCACAGAGAAAACAGGGGGAACCAGATTACACAGGCAAGTATGGATAATTGTAGTCTCTGTAGTACTATTTGTACTACTTGCTGTGATACTTGTGTTCTTATTAAAGAACAAAAGGCTGAAGAGAGAAGGTACAAATTTTAATTAAAATTACTTTAAAAAGTCGAAAATACATTCAAAGAATGAACTGACTTTTGGCCAGTAAAGAACTAAACTACCTTCTATATTAATCTTATTCTTTTTTGCAGAAAGGTTGAAATTCAATTCAGAAAGTATTGCCCTAACCAAGATTGAGAGCGAAGAGTTGGAACTGCCACTAATTAGCTTTGATTAACTGAAAAGGCGACAAATTCGTTCTCCCACAACAATAAGCTTGGAGAGGGAGGTTTTGGACCTGTCTTCAAGGTAATAATATGAAACATAAACAACATATGAAGGATTCATGTTAACTGATATTCATCCATTAGTTTTATATTACTTGGATATACAGATTATTAAGAATGAGGTGAATGCTGATAATGAATGCACAGGCCGACGAGAGTGATTGCAAAAGAATAATAGATTTAGAATACCACCTCAATGCTCTGTTTCTTTTGATATATGGTTACTGCTGTATGTTTTTTCTTTTGAAATTCTAGTGTTTTCTGGTTGCAAGTGCTAGAAAAATTAGGGATTGCAATGGATACTTAATGTGATTGTGAGGCATTCTTTTTAAAACACTCGTTATAACCAGGGAAATCAGTTATAATGGGCATACACTAAATGAGTTTGTTGCCCAAAGGACTTCTGCATATGTCAGTCAACGGGATCGGAACACTGCTGAAATGACAGTGAGGGAGACTCTTGAACTTTCAGGACGGTGTCAAGGATTTGGATTCAAGCAAGGTAAGCCAAAAGAAAATGGTGTAGATTTTGAATATATATTTATCTTTTATCTATCGATTAGTTTCATTTTGTAAATTTTAGATCATGAATCTAACCATATAGAATTTGATACAGATATGCTAATGGAACTTTTGAGAAGAGAAAAGGATCTTGGAATAGAACTTGATGATGATCTTGATACTTTCGTGAAGGTTTGTATTAGCGGTCGAAAGTTTCTTAATTAGATACTGTAGTTTCTTGTTTAAGTATATACGGTTTCTCTGACACGGTGACACCACTGTATTATTTCTTCTAGTCAATTGCATTGGGAGACCAGAGAACAGGTCTAGTTGTAGATTACATTATGAAGGTAAGTAAGCCTGAATCATTTTGTTTTATATACATGCATAGATTAACCAAGTTATCAAGAACTAGACATTGGACTCAAACTGCATTCAATCACTGACTAGACTGCTGTTTGGTTAGTGACTGAACTAATGACTTCTATACTAACAGTTACGAGAAATTATAGCAACCATTGCTAGTTTCCAGAAAACAGTTTGTAGAGCCGTGTTTAAGGGTTTTTGAAACTATTTTTAGGTAATCAGCTAGCTACAAAGCAGCTGAACTATTTACGAAAAAAGAAGCATAATTATGGATTACTTTACAAATCTATGTGCCCTGGTTTACAAATTGCCTTCTGTATATGTTTGTGGCCTCCTTTTATTTGGAAATTTTGAGAACCTAGCATGTAGTTTGTCAATCTTATTTTAAGTGAATTTTATGTGTACTTCGACTTTCTCTACAGATTGTCGGGATAGATGATTTGAAAAAGGAGGTTGACAAAAGAGGAAAAGATGAAGCTGTTACAAGCAGGACCTCCCAATCTTCACCAAGATCAACTGCGAGGAAATGTGGTATCTTTAGAAAGCAGGACATTGACAGTCTCTTCATGGAAGTGAGCCAGGTGACACTATGGGCATTTGTTTATTTTCTATTATGTCTTGGTTTGAATTCACTTTATATTAAGAGATCCAGTTCTTTATTTTTCTTAAAATGCAGGAAGGAAAAGAATATTAACTTAAGAGTGGTTGTCGATTTATTTTGAAGATTGTTTGTTTTCTCCTAGATTGGGAAATTGCCTATCACATGCCGTAATGATATTGCAAGGACAACATAGCTCTTGCGGAAGACGTGAAGAGAAGCTGAAAAGGCCAAGTGAGCTCTGAGTAGCCAACATCAAATCCTTGTAGACTCTATATTTTCTTTAATTTGTAGTAGAAATCTTAGACTCATGAAAGCAGTGATATCAATATGCTTTTAGCTTTTGTATAACTATGTTGTTGTGATTTTCGATCACGGATTAACTTTAGAACTTTTGTTTAGATTTGCAAAGTTAATTTCATTTGATTACTTGTTATATTTTGTGTAAGACAACGCTTTTAAGAACCAAGCTTCATTAAAATATCATGTCTTTAATACTAAAACAATGCTTTCGAACACAAAACTTTGGTGCAAAATTAACTCTCACAACACTAGTAAACCATTGTCTATATAATATTAAGATATTGTATCAAAGGTATTCATGCAATACATTTGGACAAGTAAACAGTTGTATGTATCTGATCATGCCATACATTAAAATCCAAAATTGTTGTGTGTAGAAATTTATTACAAGAGTTCTACGAGCTCAATTTCATTTTTGTTGTCTATCTGAATACACAACAACGTTTATACAACAATAAGTGTTGTAGGATTGGTTTTAATGTTATACCTTACACAACGGTTTTCTGAGTTTGTGAGAACACTTGAGTAATGTCGCTTGTTACGACGAAAACAAGCAAAAAACGTTGTCTTTTCTGGATGTAATACAACGGGCTTAATCCATAATCATTGTCTGTATAATCTCAGACAATGTTTTTTAGCCGTTGTCTGATCCAACTAACAGACGACGGCTCAATAGTCAATGGAAAAATAGGGTATCAGACAACGGACATAAACCGTTGTTGAAGCTTGTTTTCCTTGTAGTGAACCATTGTTGATGATTGTTTCAATATGCTGTCTTCTTCCTTTTCCCTTTCTTGCAATTGTGAAAATAATAAGGAGCTTGGGTTTAGAAATATTAAAGGACGGTACAGAAGTCGACACTGGGAAAATCGCTCATCTAAACCTTAAGGTGGAGGAAAGCCCCAATAGGATCATATATTTAACACTCCCCTCACACGAAAGCCCATTTATGGGTCGAAGAGTGGAACACCGACACCCATTTTTGGGGTATTAATTACCTTTACTCTCCATAATAAAATATGAGAATGTTGGGGGTGCCTGGGAATCGAACCTTAGTCCTACAGCAAGCCTAAGCTCTGATACCATGTTGAGTAACCAGATCATCTAAAACCTTTAGGTGTTAGAGGAAGGCCCGAATAGGATCATATATTTAACACAAAGAACAATCAACTGAATAAAAGACTATTTCTACAATCCTTTATTTTCAAATCCTTCGACCTTACTGGTTTTATGTTACAAGTGTAATTTACAATAATATGTTTAAATTGTTTTTAAATTGATACTACTTGCTGGGGCAGGACAATATGAACATGGACAATGCATTGTGCTCACTCTTGTAGATATTACAACAAAAGTCATATGTTAAAGGGCTGTGACGTTTAACAGAAAGGACTGTTTGAAAGACAACACACTATAAACCTAGCCTTAAAGTATAATTGTCTTTTTTGGACTCTACATGAGTGGTTTTCAATTTTTTGTTCATCAGATCTTTTTTTCAGATTTGAAAATTGTATGATGCTGTGAGGGAGCGGGTGTTTGTTTGGTTTTTTTTCTTGGTGAAGTTTCGTGAGAGTTGTGATTTTGTGCTGTGTTGAATTCGTGTAATTTTTAGATGAGGTACATGTACAATGAACAATCAAATGAAACTTTCGAAAGCTTAATGTCTGCTCTTTTGTTAATATTACAAAATTAAAAAAATAGCAAACATTCTGGATTTGGATAAATTTATACAGGCATGAGCTATATTACCATTTTTACTTGTCCTGAAAAATACTGACTTCTTTTCTTGCAACTGCCTATCTGCCATTTTTTCATATCTTATAGTGAGAAAGTGTTGACTCACCATCCATTGCCATGGACTGTTGGTAGAGTGCATATCCAAGGGCACTACTTCCTTGTACAAAGGTTTGTTGCTGCCAGACATAAGCTCCATTATCAGACCGTACGAATTCAGTAAGTTCTTAGCACCCGGATAGAGAAAACATGCTGCTGATACCCTTATTTGATCACCTTGTGGCGTGTGCTATGTTGGTTCTGGAAAACTCAGAAGTATATAGAGTACAGACAGTATCAGAATTGTAACTTTTATATATAAAAAAATCTTCAAGTTTACAGCTACATGCGTAAGATCTCCAATTTAGGGGTATCAAAGCACTGGGAATTGGAGGAACATCAACCGAGTGATCTTGATGAAGAAATTGAAGGCCGCCAATTGTGTCGTTTAGTAGTATAGTTAGAAATATGGGGTTTGTATATGGTGGAGCTCCAAAGGCAAGATCAGGCTCAGGGAAAGCCAAATAATATAACGAGGACAAGAACTCACTTTTCATGCAATTAATGCGCGATAAGTAGTCATTGCTTAACCCTAAAGCTTTAGAAAGCAATTCCGATAGGGCCTCTCTCGGTTTGATTATTGACTGCACATCATGTCCCATTTTTTTCCTGCAAAATAAAAAGAAAAATAAAAAAATATGTGCCTCTTATAACAGAAATGAAAGACAAAAGAGATGACGTATAGCTTAACAAATTGACAATAGTAGTTGTACTTATTAGCAATTTGCATCACATGCCACTAACAACTACAACCAGATCCCTAAAAATAAAATACTAATATATTGCGATAAGTCATCAAATGATATTACAATGTAACTGAAAAATAAATAAATAGAAAAGTTTATCTAACTTCAGATTTGAGGTACTTCTTCAGAATCTAGTTTTTCATCTAAACAAGCACAAGCCAGAGCATACATCCAAGGACCAGGCCTAGATTCATAGACTGATCCATTAATTAACAGTGTAAGACCTAACTTTCTAGCTATTGTCATCCGAAAACAATCCCATCTTGTCCACCCTTGGCTGCTCAAAAGCCTTCGTGTGGATATTACAATGTAACTGAAAAATAAATAAATAGAAAAGTTTATCTAACTTCAGATTTGAGGTACTTCTTCAGAATCTAGTTTTTCATCTAAACAAGCACAAGCCAGAGCATACATCCAAGGACCAGGCCTAGATTCATAGACTGATCCATTAACAGTGTAAGACCTAACTTTCTAGCTATTGTCATCCGAAAACAATCCCATCTTGTCCACCCTTGGCTGCTCATAAGCCTTCGTGTGGCTCCCAGAGTTGCGTTAATCACATTAACATCAATTCCATGATTCATTTTGAAAGAATCCCCATTTTTCCCATGCTTGTCGGATTTGATCCACTTTAGCTTTCTCTGAACACCTTCAACTTCATGGAGGTCTATCAGTGGAACTTGAAATTCAACATTGCTTTGTACTCTTAAGATTTGTTAGGTAATGAAATAAATGAAGATTCAAACGTGCATGGTAATGAAACAAATTAAGATCCTAACGAGTATAAATGGTACAATTATAACTTTGTACTCTTAAGATTTCTTAGGAAATGAGTTTCAATGATATTTTCGTTCTTCGACTTCTTGCTCCATCAACTCAAAAAATGTAGCTGGTACTTGAATCCTTGAGGAACAAGGAAGGGTAGATCCCTCGCAAGATACACAGAGTTGTGATTGTATATCATTACATACAATAACAATTTAATTTGAAATATGTTAGCTATGGAAAAAATGTATATGTCACTTACTAGTGCATGTACTCCAACTACCATCAAGGATCCTTGGTTTCTTCAATTTTTTTCTTGTAAAAATTAAATAAAATTTATTTACCAGAATATTACAGAGTTTATCTTGCTTAAAACAATAAATAAAAGATAATTGCATTTTAAGAAACTTGGATTCCACTACAATTATTGGAAAGAACATTATTTAACAATATTTAGGCACTCCAAGATTCTTGGTAGAAATGGCCACAGAAAATGTTTATTATTTCATTTACTTTATTATCATTACTAAAAATTTGAGAATATCATAAATAACTCCATTAAGTCAATGAAAAGTTGGAGACTTGAGCATGACACCCGATATAGAATCGTGTATAGAGCTCCAATTGTTTTTCAAGCAGGGAGCATAACTTACATTTTTTTAAAATATCTATTTAGCTTAGTTGTGCAATCAGCCATTAATGTAAAATAAAATATATATGGAAGTAAAGCATGTGCCTCTATTCAAATAATAGCCTATGCGCAATGCGCAACTTAGCGTGAGGAAGAGTGGGGAAACCAAAATACCATGCTCAGTCTCACTAAACGTTTTTATTATATAATTTTTTTTAAAAAAAATGTGAATTATTTTAAGTCTTGAGTTCCCTTATCCTGGAAAATATTTGATATCATTCATCAAAAAGAAAATCTGATATATTTCTCTAATCATCGTATGTTTCTTTCTCTGAATATTTTAAATGAAATTTATTTATCTTATTGAGATTATTCCCTTTTCATTAGATTGTGCTCCTTTCTTACATTGATTGAGACCACACAATTCTTATGAATTTTCCATAACATGTCAAGTGTGTAATCCTTTGTTATCGAACTACAAGGACACAAGATATCCATTATTCACGGATTTTACATGAAAAGATCATATATATATATATGAATATACTTGGGGAAATAATTAAATTATGGTGTAAAGAATAAAGGGAAGATAATTTTATATGAAAAGACCATATATGGGGAGAGAATTAAAATACATTGTTGGTGCAAGTGGAAACATAATTCACATGCATAAATAATATGACATAAATTTCCTGCTATTTGACCACCAAATATTTTTGAACATTAATAAATCACATGAATAAGATAAAAAGAAAACACACAAAGTGAATATTAACTCAGATTTTGTGGTGGCAGTTTCACGGATATTTGAAGTGATTCTAGTATTAGTGTGGCTTCTTTCAAATGAGACTGAAAATGAATTGAATTAACCTCAAATGCATATATAAGACCTTGCATTAAGACTCGCATGTACATAAATTAATATTTATTAATAATTAAATATTCATAAATGATATTACTATAAGATATGTGCAGATGATATTGATTCCAACCTTGGATGCTTTATCATCCTGGAGCGGAACTCAGCCAGAATGCAACCCGCGATTCCTTAGCAACTATAAACGCAATTGATCTCTAAGCGGAAAATGACAACAATTTACATTAAGGACATAAGAATATAAAAAGATAGTCTAAGAAAATTGGCACATATTATACATAAAAATTAAAATGGAAGAGGCAGTAATCAATTAATTATTCTTTTGAATCATTCTTTCACTGTAAAGATATAATCAAATATATAAGAAGAAAGACACTTATATTCTGACTTCTCAACATTTGCGCCTTTCACAAAATTTTCCACGGCCTTCTGAAATCCTTCTTTCTTTCAATAATCATAAATGTAGAGATCCCGTGTAGAAATTTTCAAATCAAATAAATTCAAATGGTGAATTAAAGATATAAGATAGAATCAAACAATATAATGTTGAATTTAATATGTGTGGACATATTAAAAAAGAATTTTCAATTAATCGTAATAAAGGCAAAGAATGTAAAAAAGATAAATAAGGTATAAAGAAATAAAATTAGAGTATATGGGAAAAATCTTGAATTAATTATAATATAAATACTGAAAAGAATCTTTAATTCATTATTTAAAGAACAAAGTAATAGATATTTATTTATAGTTAAGTTTGATAAAACTTTTGTACTACATAATAAAAATAAATGTCAAAAATAACAAGGACAAAAATAAATGGTTTAACTACAACAATATCATTGTAAGAAAATATCGCGCGAATTTAAATAAAGGATATCATCGTAAAAATCATTTATCATTATAAATAAATATTACATTACTAATTAATTTTTTTAATAATTTCTCAACACAAGTAAATATAAAATAACTAATTTTATAAATTTGCTTAAAGATTTTAAATAAAAAATGACCAAATTATAAGTTTTCAGAAAAGGGTATCCACAAATCTTTAGATTTTTTCTTTAATTTTTTAATTATAAAATGAATGTGGAAGAATGGTAAAGGGTCACGGTTGATAGTATAGGGCTAAGGTTAGTGTGAATTATTGTTATTGTTAGGTTATAGCATAGATTTCTATATTAACTTAGGGATCTCTAAGCAACAGTTCTCTAAATAGTAGATATAGAATAAATCAATTTGGAACAACTTATGTGAAATTGTTCAAGCTGGAATTTGAGGATATAAAACTTTTTGAAGTCAATAAGTTGTAGAAATTCCTCCAAGTCCAATATTGTGAAGTCTAGAAGAGCTATGTAGTGAAGTTCATCAAAACCAAGTAGTAAAGTCTCATCCACAATATTATGAAGTTCAAATTTGGTCTATATGGAGAAGTCCAAATTTTCTCTAGATCGAAAAATCTAACTATGTGCTATACCGTGAAATCAAAAAAGATGTTATATCAAAAAGTTAAAGTTATTCAAGATCATGAAATCCAAGTTATACTATATCATGACAAACGAACGAAGGTACAAATTTACAAGAAAATAAGAAACATACCACTACAACACATTGTACATGGAGGGGTCCGTGAATATGTGTCAAGCCTATACTTAAACTTGGAGAGAAAGAAAAGAACAAATACACAGCAAAAGAGGAGGAGCGTACAAAGAAAAAAGTGGTCCTAAAATCTACAAAGGTGCAACGTGCACACCTAGTACTACATTATTTTTTATATATAATGCATTTACAATTATTAGTTCTGTGTAACCAATAGGAGATTCGTTTTGTAATATATTTTCTCTCTCTATAAGCCAACTCTAGAGCTTGTTCTTGGGAAGTAGCCAAGAAGAATAACATTGTTTTTTATTGAAGTTGTAGCATAATTTATTTATATCTTATATAAAATAAATTGAGTAAAATATCTATGTGTTCTTGCATAGTTATATATATGCTGTGTAATAACCCCAAAATTTTGGACTTTTTGTAAACCTTATGACTAGTTATTTTGCTGAATAAGAAAACTTTTAATGCCACACAATGTAGCAATTCTTTTATGGATATTCTGAGGTCTTATTAGTACTCTATATGGTATATAGTGTATGTAAAGATCGTCAGAATCCAAATCGAACACTTGATTTTTCCCAAAAATCCACCAGATACCGAAAGAATTGAGTATAAGGTAACAGGATAAAAAGGATTTAATTCAAGGATTATAAGAGGGGATCATAAAAGGAATATAATTTATTGAGAAGGGTTAGGGGAACCCAAGTAATAAGATCCCGGGTATGATCTCTCAAACGATAAAAGAGAACGAAGTTAAGCGAACCGTAAATAAATAAACGACCAAGAGACAAGCTGTACAGAAGGCCAAGGATTATGACATCATCAAACCACAAGGAAGAGGACATGTGGCAAATGGATGACATAGACATTGTGACTAAGCATGACAAATGGAGGGATTGTTGGTTAGATTTACAAGCCACACCAAATTTTACCATGGTTAAAAGGTAATTAAGCAAAACAAAGGAAACAACCAAGCAAAACAATCAAAAATACAAAACACAAAATTAGAAGTTGACTTTTGCTTTCCAAGGACAAAAGCTCTCGACCAAAACCAGAGCAGCAACTTCAAACTACCATATCTACTTCAATACTCACTCAAATAGTATGTTCTATAGCGCTTTGGAAAGGTATAGAGATGGCCTACAACTCTTGTTCACAAGTCTCGTCCAAATAAGCATGGTAAGACCCTTGTTTTGACAATTCTTTCAATCTGACGTTTAGAAACTTCAAAACCTAACTTTGTGTTCTTGATTCTTTGGAAAGATCAAGCTTGTAGGAGGCTCCCTAAAAACTTCCTTAGCTACTCTAATCACTCCAAGGAAGGTATAACACCTCCAAACCCTGCTTTACTTTGAGTATTATGATGGTTTTGATGGTTATAGTAAATGAGAAGCATGATGCTTGTGTGTTTAGAGTTTGGATTAGATTTGTAGTAATTTGGATGTTAAAATCTTGTTTATAGTTAATGAAACTTAAGTATAGCTAGTAGTTCATGTGTGGGGTTGTATAAATTGGAAATCTTGAGGTTTGGGGACTGATGTAGTAGGGTTTGGATGAGGGTTGGTTGTATTGTTGGTTGTGAGTTGAATGGTGGTTGTTTCGAGTGGTTTAAAACTTGGTAATCGCGTAAACATAGTCGTCGTAATGCCCAATTACATACAACTGCTTGTTCTTAGTGTTGGGACTAGAGAGATAACTATTGAATCTGTGACTTGCCATGTTTAGTTAGATTATGTCGTAAAATTCGTTTTGATATGTGGTTCGCTTGAATCCGATGCACGGTTTTAGGAGAAACGACCGTTTTAAGTAACAGTGTTTCGCGAACGAAACCATTACCCCTCGCCTTACTTTGAACCTTGGTTAAGGCCCTTAAATGACTAATTGGAGTATGAAACAATTATGTAAAGTGGACTAGGCAGTTGGTAGGGTATTCGCGAAAGCGTTTCCTTAAAATTCATAATATTTAATTTATTAAAAATTGTGGCAGCGAGGTGTACTCGAACAACTTATGTGATTTGTTTAAGCGTAGAATGACCATAAGCAAACGTTCGGGTTTTAATTGGTTAAGTCTAGTTTCTTAAGCGACCGTGGTTTAATTCGGCTTATGTTGTTGTCATAGGTTACCGGACCCACTCTAAGCTTAAGTCTACCCCGGAGCACCTCAGGCAAGTTGTCCTACCCGTTATAACTGTTGTTGTGATTGTAAATATATGTATATGCATTATCTTGTGATAAGTGCATGATTGTTATTAGCAAATTTTGCGATATATTGGAGCATGCTGATATGGTATATATGCATGTCTGTTCGTAATCTTGATATCTAATTCTTGATTCAAATGCTTATAAGTTGCATAATACCTATGCTAGAGATAAGCAGGAGTTGCGTATACCCTTAGTATAGGGGACCCAAAGGTTGAACATTTTCTAAACCGGGAGAGTCGATGTTCCCGAGGTAATAATATATATATATATATTTATATTTATATATTATATATATAGATATAGTGTTCAAAATAATAATCGAATAAGATTTATTCGATAACTTTATTTTATTTAATGAATATTATTTTGAATATTTATTCGAGGACTTATGACTCCGCTTATTTTATTAAATAAATATTATTTTGAATATTCATTCGAGAACTTATGACTCCGATTACTTTATTAATGAATATTATTTTGAATATTCATTCGAGGACTTAGACTCCGTTTATTTATTTAATGAATATTATTTTGAATATTCATTCGAGGACTTATGACTCCGCTTACTTTATTTAATGAATATTATTTTGACTATTCATTCGAGGACTTAAGAACTCCGTTTATTTTATTTAATGAATATTATTTTGAATATTCATTTGAGGACTTATGACTCCGCTTATTACTAAATAATATTCTTTATTTTATTAAAGAATAATATTTCGATAATCAAACTTATTTTTGATTATTCAAATAAAGATCGTACTTTCGTATAAGTATATCTTTGGTTATTTATTATTCATTTCAAGTATAAGTTTTAAAACTTCTACTTCAGTTATTTTAATAAGGATTATCCTTGTGGGAATATTATTTAAATAATAATATTCAGATATTTTCTAATATATCGGGACTGATTTATTTTATTAAATCAGCATTACTCCAAACATTCTTAAAAAAGTTTTCGAGTCTTCAAAATAATTTTAAAAGTTAGAGCAGATTCCAAAACTCGTTTTCGAATTTAAGATCTTCCTTTCGAAGGGGATTTATGTACTCGCTCAAAATCTGAGGGATCCGGCTCCGTGATGTATTCTTATATTCGCAAAAAGGTTGTTGTTTTGATAAAAGAGTTTTTGATTACTTACCCAACACTCGGGAAGTAAAATTTCTTGGAATAAGTTAATCCATTAACAGGCATCGCCTGGGAAATATCGGTGAGTTTTTCTTTCCAACTAGATGCGACTTCTTGGCGGAGTCGTATCAACAAGTTCCTACTTGGGAAAAGGGGAGACGAGCTTTACGTTTCAGAGTCATGGATTTCATCTGAACTAGGAGTGGCGTAAGTGGTCGAGTGGCGCCGGCCCAGCCTTATTATATTGGCCCAAATGGCCTGGAAGTTCCGCTAAGACGGTCCAGTCCTTGGGAGTCAAGTGTTCGGTTGACAAGTAAATCCGACAGGTTCTCCTCTACATGTAGAAAATGGTGGGGCTGTACTACTGCGACTGATCATCGTAAGTGGTCTTCCTGGCACGGCAAACTCCCGTAATGAGTTCATCATCCAGTTTGGATATTTTTGCAACACTACCCGGAGCATTTCGATCGAAAGGCTACAGATGGGTGATTGCTGAGGCATTGACAGGGTCAAACGGTTATAATGATGTTTCCCTCAAATGAAGTATCTCGTAACTCATTTCTTTTAAACAACATTTCAAGGATTGAATCTATTCAAGTCTTATCTTGTAGTCTCATCTATGTGATGAACTTTCGAAATTGTTTATACCTTGAACGGTGGTGGTTCAAGTAGTATTCGGAAAAGATATAAGTATATTGGAGTATCTTGTAACTTCATCTTTTCAACTTATATCCAGTTAATGATTATCTTATGAATGACAAAGATTTTCAGAAAAACGTTGAGACAAGGTTAGATATATGAGATCGCCTTGCAACGATATTTTTATACAGTTATAAACTGGAACTCTGTGTATATTATACATGTCATGTCAGAGGATTTAAAAGATTGTGAAAAGTATATATGTATATATATACTGAATATTTTGCGACTTGGTCGCGTTAAGATATCAACTTGGTTCATTTCTTCTGGACCAAGACTTTCATGAGTACTATGAGAATGCTCATATATTGTTAATTATTATACATATTATTTCGGTGGGCTTGTTGCTCACCCTTACTTTCTTCTTTCTTCACACAACAACAGATAAAAAAGATGAACAGGACCAAGCTTCCAATTCGCAAGCGGTCAGGAAACGTTCTGCAGTTTTCTGGAAGCGTTGATGCCACCGTAGCTGAGGTAGGAACTACCAATAGGCTAGGCTTTCAACTATTGATGAACCAGACTTATGTATATTATGAATTGTAATAATGGCAAAGAATATGTAAATTATTCAGAAACCCTATTGAGGTGAAATGGTTTATAATTGTGGAATAAAATGACTTGTGTTATTTTTGGGTATTCATCTCTGAGACTATAACTTGTGGTGTGTGTGTATATTGTGGGGTCACAATACGCAGTAGTTGGTGATTATTAAGATTAAGTATTATTAAGGGAAATGGAACTCGTGACAACCGGATTCCCGACCCCGGATTTGGGGGTGTTACATGTAGTTAGTTTTATATTTATTTGTTAACTAAAAAAATGACCATTATCACTGGTGTTGTGTCAAGAGTCTTAAAACACATAGAAGAAATACATGTAAATAATTACAAGTGTATTTGACAAATAAGTTAAAATTTGGGCGAACTAACTCAACAATAGAAATCTCTGGGAACTAAAAAGTAGAGCAAAGAAAATGTAATAAATTAATTGGCACAGTGGTAAATAATAAAGAATAATTAATACTTCTTGTAAATGAACTAACTAAACTCACGTAAGGGTGTAACTAAATTGGAGTCATAACTAATTTACTTGCAAAAAAATCGTGAATGTTTTTAGCAACTACCAATCGTCGGACACTCTTAGATATTCGGGTGGCATTAGCCAATATCTTTAAATTGATATTATAATTCAGTTTTATTACTTCTTCATTTAAGTTACATCCATTAAAAAATGAACAGAGAAATGGCAGTTAAAATTGTATAAGGAAAATAAATATGTAAATGAGTGTATAATACTTATAGATATACATAAAAGGGAATGACTTACCCATAATTAGGGTCACGTTTACCTCATCAACTTGAATAGTAACAAGAAGCAAGTGATGATCAATCAGTCACCTCGTTTAAAGGAACCTTGCTCCAACATATAACTAACATATTTCAATTTACCTTATATGTTTTTACGGAAAAGGTAAGAAGCAAGCATTTCCCTATAATTAAATTGATATTAAATTAATCAAAAAAACAAAATCGAGAGAATAAGTTTGGATACCGTACATGTCATCTTGCAAGCTTGCCAAGCTAGTTATAGTTTAACAGATTAGCTCAAACAATAAGATTTTAACTTCAGGTCCAGCAAAATTTATAAATATGGAAAAGATCATTCCTGAGTTGTGATAAATTATATCCATTGCATAATTAAGAGTAATGAAATAGCATACTAGCAGCAAGAAAGAGTTTAATGCAAGGTGTTAAGTATAGACTCTTCATAACTAATATCGAACATACTGAAGTTTTGAACTAACATGTTGATATCAAGCTTGGTGGGAGGAATCCAGATCAGCACCAAAAATATGTTGAGCCAAAAATGATGATCATATATAAAGTACTCTAACAAGTATCTTAATTATGTTTTTTAAGTAATTTTGTAAATGATTAAACACCTTACTAAATCAGATGATATGATGTTGTTCTTTTGTTTGGGAATGCCAGAGAGTTGGTATATCAATAAGAGAAAGAGCCTAATGAGTAGACACAATTAAGACTAGTTTTTTATTTTGTGCCTTCCTCTACATATGTGTTAAAAAATATATAGGTCACATGTACAAAATGCCTATTCTATACCAGTACTTATAAAATATGTATTTTTCTACATGACATGATGACGTTGATGTATAGCTAAATTGAAAAAAAATATCTTTTACGTAACTTTTTCAACTAATCTCATTTAGAATAAACTAGTACTTATTAACTTACAATAGAAATAAAAAGTAAACTCCTAGACGGCTAGATGTATCTATACAAGATATGAAACTACTTAAATGTTGGTCGGCTTATAATACTATTTTCGCAAAAGAAAGCATGGGCATAAGCTATAATATTTTATTTATTTTTATCAACCTAAGTTCAACATCATAATGATCAAAAAAGAAAGAAGGATCCAAAACTCTTAGTGGGCTCTTGATGAGCGCTAGTATATTGCTTGATTTCTTCTTCAATTCTTAATGTTTCGTCCCTTATTTTTGTCTGGGTGAATGGACATATTTTGTAGGAGGAGAAAACTGATAGTTAATAAGCAGCATGTACCCTCCATTAGTTTGAGGCATTTTGGTAAGTATCCAAAATAAATTTATGCGGGCTCGGCCCAAATCGACAATATCATTTTAATGTGAAGAGGCTCGCACGTAGTCCAATAAGTAGTATCATAGCCAGGTACTTATTGGGCCACGTGCGAACCTTAACTCCATATTAGTATGATATTATCCGCTTTATGCGCACAGGCTTTATTTTGGGGAACATCCCACACTACAACATTTTTGCAATCATATAACTGTTTTTTTGTCGTTGTGTGACAAGTATGTTTCTGTTGTGTTTCCAACACTCGTGTGATTGAACATCAGACAATGGTTGTTTTTACCCTTGTAAAAATAGAGATTAAACAACCTGTTAGAGTACTTGTGTTAACATGGAAGACAGAACAGTTATTCAACAAACCATTGTTGGAACTTTTAAAATAACTATTTTTTTATTCAACTACTGTCTATCTAACTTAACAATAATGGTTTGTAACTTATTCGATATTTCATAAACAACAGTTTATAATCTTTTTTTAACCAGTAAAACCATTATCATGAATGTTTTTTGTTTAAAAGACAAGGTTGTAAAAAATTTAAACCATTGCAAAGAATATCAAAGACAACAATTTTTTTAAAAAATATATGTGCAGTGACACATACAACGGTCTTCATCATTTTTTAAGTGGGTTGCACACAATTTTTTACAAAGTTATCTCATTATTTTAAAATAAATCAATTTTAAAATAAAATGATATATAATAATTTAATTGTTATTTCACAATTGAAATTAATTATAATACAAAGTTCTCTACCAGAATTACAACTATAACTTAAAATCTATTTCTAAATATGCTCATTAAGGTACACAATAACTAATTTGCATACATATACTTCATAAGGGGTAGGGACAGTCAAGTTCCATTCAAGCCCACCGAGAATTTTCTTCTCCGATAACTAGCACTTGTTGATTAGTGTAACCTTTGTGTGAAATTTTGGTAAAATCATTCACTTCAGGGGCCCATATCTCTTCATACTTTGAGGCTGTAAGCATTGAACTAATGCCCAATAACTGCAGTTCCTTCCTTGCCACTATCTCCGTTGCTAGATAGCGATCGATTATGTTGATTGTGAGGTAAATATTCTCTGGCATCAGATCCAATTTTTGTGAATTTCAATCAACCAGTCTACAAGTATGGCTCTCATTTTCTTATTAATTTCAGGATGTGACTGTATGTAGTCAAAAACCTTGGTTTCATTCTACAAGAGAGAAGAGTTTGACAGGTCAGACTTGTGCAATATAGTACTACAAGTATTAAGTTCAATACAATTTGTTCAAGATTAAAATGTACATCAACAAGCTGTAGAACTTGTACATGTCCTCCATATACTCAACAGCTGCCAACTCATTGTTGGCATCAGCAACATCAATATCAACAATTTGTACCTTGGGTTTCTTAGTTAATCTGCAAGCAGCAGGAGAACTATTACAACCGTTTCAGCGGCTGAAACGGCACCATTACAACCAGTCGGAATGCACGCTATTGGAGTAGATTCAAGAGCTACTAGTAATGTATCATGTCACCGTGATTCAGTCACTGAACCTATTATGGTTTTAATGTTTAGGCTAACTCGTTTTAGTCTATCTGCCCAACTATATACTTATCAGTAAAGAAGTGTTCTTAAGGAATTATTTTCCTTGAAATTGCAAAGAAGTGTTAATCATATAAATATACATTCTTTTGTGCTTCACTACTCGTTTGCACTAATAACAAGTATCCATTACACAATTAACTAACCATAAAGTAGCTGAAAAAACCAGCATTAAAAGCAGAGTTTAACGATAATGATGCAAAAACACAAGATTAAACTCGAAAATCAGATAAAGTCTATGAGAAAACTTAACTCTGCAAGTAGTAAAATATCGTATCATCACTTTGCAACTTTGCATTTGTGGGGAGCATTCATCATTTGTGAGGAGCATTCAACAATCTCGTATGCTTACTATTATGCTAAATGACTAAAAACAATTATCACTACCACACCAAAATAGCAGACCTTTGCCTTTTATCTTGTAATATAGTACTAGACAAAAGTTCAGGAAGAAATGGGAAGAAGTCATAAACACTAAATTGTCAACAAGTTATAAAATTATGATGTGAATACTTATGAAGTGCATTCATATCTCAATAAAAGGCCTCAACTAGTCTGACATCCTTATACAAAAGCAAATATAGGCATATAAAGAGTAACTAACAAAAATACATTACTTAAAGGCAAAAAAAAAGGCAGCACTGTAATAATTAGAAATCAATTAAAGGACTCGGACCAGTCTTAAACAGCAAAGTTCAAATGCTATATGTCTTGGTGGGATAACTAAAACAGAAGTTTAAGATAATAGTGATGAACCTACGGGTTTATGGCAATCAGTAGTGTCCTCGTTTACAAGAAGAGACCATTTCGTCCTTCCACTACACCCAAAATGCTTAACCTACATGACTTTATGCCCAAATATAAATTGAAACCCAATCCTAAACTGAAGCCCTAAACTAATAAAAGAATAAGACCTAAAAATTTAATTACAAATGGAAGAATAGAAAATAGAAAACAACTCCAAATCGAAGAAAAGTACACATACATCTAAATATGTGTGATGCGTAGAGATATATACACTTACATCGATCTGGGTGTCTATGAAGTGTATTGACTCTGGTTGTAAGATTGAGAGAGAAGGAGATAGAGGGGGAGAGATGGAGAGAAAGAGAGAGTTCGATCTGTTTATGATGTTGAGATTGAATAGCGGAGGGTATGATATTTAGGGATTGAGATAGAAGGGGGAAACCAAGACTTGAGAAGGCATAAATGAAATATTGGCCGGTGGAGGAAACCAAATATTAGTCTTGATTTAGTAAAAAAATATCAAATTTACAAGTAGGTGTATTTAAATAATAATAACTTCAAATAATTTTCAGTATTACATAATTTGACATAAAAATTGAAAATTTTAAATTATTTTTTAAAGTATTAAAAGTTATAACATTACCATTCTACAACATCATCGAAAAAATATCTTCATGAAATTAATTTCGTAATCGAGAAATAATCTTAATTTTTGGATTTGGACTTTTAATCAATTTTCATTAAAATTGAAATTTTAAATTATTTTTTACAATATTAAAAGTAATAACATTAACATTCTCCAAGATCATCGGAAAAAAATCTTCATGAAATTAATTCTTTAATCGAAAAATAATCTTAATTTTTGGATTTGCACTTTTATTCAAAAAAATTTATAATCATGCAAGATATAATTTGTAGTAATTTTTTAATAACTTATCGCATTCTAGGAAGTAGTGCTTCTACAAGATTTATCTATTCCTGACATCCAAGATAAATTTGAAATTTTTTAATAATTTTTTATATGATTAAAATTGATGTATTTTAATATCTATATGGTTGGATCGTCAAAAAACTCATTTAAAAATTTATCTTATAAATCGTGAACAAATCTCGGTGTTGGGAGTAGTACTTTTATTAGATTTTTCTAATCCTGACATGCAAAATTAATTTGAAATTTTTTAATAATTTTTTTATATGACTAAAATTGATATATCTAAACATCCGAAAAGTTGGATCGTCGAAAAAAATTATTTTAAATATTAATCTTGTAAATCGTGAACGAGTCTTGTTGTTGGGAGTGGTACTTTTACTAGATTTTCCGAATCCTAACATGCAAGATGAATTTGAAATTTTTAATAATTTTTTCATATGACTAAAATTGATATATCTTAACATCCGTACGGTTCAATCATCGAAAAAATCATTTTAAAAATTAATCTTGTAAATCGGAAACGAGTCTTGTTGTTGGGGGTGGTACTTTTACTAGATTTTCCGATTTCTGACATGCAAAATGAATATGAAATTTTTTAATAATTTTTTTATATGACTAAAATCGATATATTTTCATATATATATGGCTCGATCGTCGAAAAACTCATTTTAAAAATTTATCTTATAAATCGTGAACAAATCTCGTTGTTAGGAGTGATACTTTTACTACATTTTTCTAATCCTCACATGCAAGATTAATTTGAAATTTTTAATAATTTTTTCATATGACTAAAATTGATTTATCTTAACATACTTACAGTTGGATCATCGAAAAAATCATTTTAAATATTAATCTTGTAAATCGGGAACGAGTCTCGTTGTCGGGAGGGGTACTTTTACTAGATTTTTCTAATCATGACATGCAAGATGGATTTCAAATTTGTTAATAATTTTTTCATATGACTAAAATTGATATATCTTAATATCCGTATGATTGGATCATCAAAAAATTCATTTTAAAAATTAATCTTGTAAATCGGGAACGAGTCTCGTTGTCGGGAGTGTTACTTTTACTAGATTTTTCTGATCCTGACATGCAAGATAGATTTCAAATTTGTTAATAATTTTTTAATATAAATAAAGTTGATATATCTTAACATTGGTACGGCTGGCTCATCGAAAAAATCATTTTAAAAATTTATCTTGTAAATCTGGAACGAGTCTCGTTGTTGGGAGTGGTACTTTAACTAAATTTTTCTAATCCTGACATGCAAGATGGATTTCAAATTTGTTAATAATTTTTTCATGACTAAAATTGATATATCTTAACATCCTTACGGTTGGATCGTCGAAAAAATCATTTTAAAAATTAATCTTGTAAATCAGGAACGAGTCTCGTTGTGGGGGTGGTACTTTTACTAGATTTTTGTAATCCTGGCATGCAAGATGGATTTCAAATTTGTTAATAATTTTTGGATATGACTAAAATTGATATATCTTAACATCTGTACGGTTGGATCGTCGAAAATTTCATTTAAAAAAATGATTTTGTAAATCAGGAACGAGTCTCGTTGTCGGGATGGGTTTATGGGATTTTTCTATTCCTGGCATGCAAGATGAATTTTAAATTTTTTAATAATTTTTTTGTATGACTAAAATTGATATATCTTAATTTCCGTATAATTGGGTCGTCGAAAAAATTATTTAAAAAATTTATCTTGTTAACAGAGAAACTCATTTTATACAGTAATATTTTTACAATGGTTTTCTTGAAACACCATTTTGTAACGATCAACAAAGACAATGCTTTTTTATTATAAAACCGTTGTGTAAGCATATCAGCTTTTTTCAATCTAACGGCTAATATCTAATCTCATTTCAATCAAGGGCTGTCATTTCCACACTTCAGCAATCCGAGTAAAATGTTTACAACCTATCATGAGGTGCCACCTCATCAGGTGGTGCCCACTTAAATTATAAAATAACTATTTTAGACAAGAGTTTTATTATGTTGTATGAAGGTTTCTAAGACAACCATTCTAAAAAGTATTGTGTGAATTACACAACGTAATATCTAAAAGCTTGTATGAGACCAACTAAGAGAACACTTTTGTTTTAACATAAAACCGTTGTATAAGAATATCAGTTATTTTTTGATCTAACAGCCGATATCAAATCTCATTTCAATGAAGGGCACTCATTTCGTCACCTCAGCAATCCTTGTGAATGATTTACCACCTATCACGTGTTGCCACCTCAATACGTGATACCCATTAAAATTTCTCAGACAACTGTTTTTATCCTGTTGTTTGATGGTTTAGAGGACAACCTTTCTGAAAAACCGTTGTCTGAATTACACAATGTAATGTCAAAACGGTTATCTTATATCCCTATACGTTAACATAGTAACAGCGGTTTATAATCGTTGTGTTAAAGATTAACAACAACACTACATTTAAAAAACCGTTTTCTGACTCGATGAGAGAATACAACTTTTACAACAGTTTAAAAAAGATGAATATCCGTTGTTTGTTCTGGAGCTCACACAACTGTTTTTTCTGCAAAATCAATTAACCGTTGTATGATTTTTTAGGACGATAGTTTTTTTTACCGTTGTCTATCAACTGTTGTCTGATTGCAAAATTTTTGTAGTGCCAAATCTAACGACCAAGAAAATTACGCTCGTATTATATTTTAGTAAAGATATTTATATGTATTATTATGTGATTAAATGTGTTGAGTCATTAAACCCTAATTGCTATGTGATACGTGTCATCTGTTTCGATCAGAATGTGATTCAGATATTTATTGAGTATTTTATCAGAAGTTATATGTTTTATATCAAAACCCGTACAGCTCAAATAGTGTTTTAAAGCCCGTATTTCAAATAAAATCATTGGCCCTATTTTGCCAAAACGACCTGTATCATATCGCTATTCTGAACCCCTAGACGTTTTACAAATTTACCTTTTTCGCGAAAGATGACTTTTCCGGACCTCTTCGGGTACCAAAAGCCCCACAAAAATCACATTTTTATTTTTATATGATCATGAAATTATTATACATCATTATTCTTTGCATTTTTGTAATATTCACATTTTTTGGGAATTTTTAGCATTTATTTTGTATTTATTGGATATTTAAAAAATCATTATTAATACCCAAAAATTATAAAAATTGGGGCCAAATATTTTTATTAGGTTTGTAATTAGCCCCTTAATTTTATTTATGGGTATTATTTTCAGTACTATAAATAGCTGAATTAATATTAATTTTTAGTTAATTAATTATTAAAAATCAGTTTAATTAAATTAGAAAGTGTCGGTGACAAGTATGTTCTTAGAGGAGTGAGAAGATCAATCCATCATTTTAGGAGATTCACTAATCCATTGTAAAAGTTCGAGTAACCGATACAATCCTTGTGAAGAGACGAATCTATTGATATTAATATCAACAACTGAGGTTCGATTAATCTCAAAATCAATTTTTATGTTCTTGGCATGAATTTCGGTTTTTGATTGTGAAGAATCATTTGATTGTTTGGTTGATGCAGTTAATTTTGTTGTAGTCCTAGGAGTGATTAGGTATTTTTATTTTTATTTTATAACCCCTAAATCGATGTGCCGAGTTCATGGGTTTTAGTGTTTTTGATTTTATTTTTTTTTAGAATTTTAGATATTTTTTATTAATATGAACTGTTGGGAATGATTATAGCAGTCTGTAGCTTTGATTTGCTATATGTTTTGTGAATTTTGGTTCACGATTGGGTAAGAAATGATTCTCCGAGGAGGTTCATCGGAAAAAAAATGGAGTTTTGGTCGGAGAACGGGATGGAGTGGTCGTCGGTTGCGATGGACAGGGTGGTTGTACGGTGAGAGAAGAAAGGAACGATGTTGCAGCTTAAACGAGTCGAAATCATTGCGTTTTGGCCGGGGTTTAGGCTCGCCGGAAAGCTCGCCAAAAACGGCCACCGTCGCCGGGTTCTGGGCTGTTCTTGAGGACCCGGGTTCGACCCGGTTTCAACCCGGAATTTGACCTGGGTTTGATCTTCAAAACCAAATTTCCATTCCCCGTTTTCTGTTTCTGGATTTTTAATTAATTAATTATATTTTATAAAATCAAAAATCAGTTTTAAAAATTCTAAAAATTAAATAAAAATAAGTTTTAAATTCTGAAAAATATTATTAATACTTTCAGAATTATTTTAATAATTTAAAATTCGAAATTAGTTATTTGATTGATTATTTAATTATTTATCTAATTATTTATTAGTTATTTATTAATTAATAATTAGGTAGTTAATTAATAAATAAGGAATAAAAATAATTGAATAATACGATTAAAGATTCGGTAATTAGTTATATAATATGAATAACTCGTACCTATGTGAAAAAGTGAACGATACGTTGGATTATAATAATTATTATTATTAGAGCGATAGTTAATTATTCGAGGAATATCGTAAAAATTATTCGAATCGAATAGTTAAATACAGATGATCGATTTAATCGTATAAGTGGTAATAAATTATAATTATCAGGAATAATAAGTTGATAGGTATACGAGGAATGCGAGTAGCTCGTATTTATACGAGTAGTTGATCGTTGAGTTAGATTATGTTGCGAATAATAATTACTTATTCGATGAATAACGTAACCGTTAGTTGCATCGATTATTTATTTCTAGATAATTGATCTAATCAAGTAAGTGATAATAATTTGTAAATAATTATAATTAATCCTAATAATTAGGGAATAATAATTCTAAAATATAATAATTATTAAATAATTATTTAAAAATATAATTAAGGATTATTTAATTATAATTAAATATTTATAATTAATTATTAATTAATTAAATCTTGTTTAATTCATAATAATTAAACTGTTACTCCGATTTGAGTGAAACGAAGACCCCTATATTCAGAAAAATGAAAAAAATCCAATAAAAATAATTGTAAATAATAATTTCTTCCGAAAGAAAGTCGTCTTGTGATAGTTAAAGGTTTATAGGCCCTAATATAGGTAGAATCGGGTCAAATAAATCCCGAAAAAATTATAAATAAAACCAAATAGGGTTAGTTAATATGGGTATAAGTCTAGTATCGATTCTAAAAAAATAATTATGAGATTAAAATCAATTATGTACCTTATATGCTATGTGCTTTACATGATTATGTGAACCTTATGTGTTATATAATTCTATATATTTATATACGCGAGTCAGATAGAAACGCATGGGTAGATTATTAGGGTTACGTGGTATCAATTTGAGATACGCGTATGTAATAAGTTATCTAAATGACTACCTTTCCATGACTGATTCAGTATCGGCAAGGCAGATCAAGCAGGAGACCGAAGACTGTGTGTTGAATCAGGTTAAGTACGCGCCAGGCAAATTTTTCGCCTATTCTAAATTCAGAATAGTGAAATATATCCTACTTTTCATATCAATTATACATTGATAATTCTTGTTCATATACACTGATACCCAGTTATTGATTCTTGTTTCTATTTCATTTCGATTCTTGATTTCTCCCAATTTATTGAATCCTCTATTCATACTACAAGAAATTTGGCTTTTACCTACACATTATAAAGGTAGGTAAAAATACTTTATGTGTAGGTAAAGAGTTTTACCCACTAATAAAATATTGGTAGCGATTGGTAGGTAAAGGTTGGTGGAGAAATAGTCTTTACCTACATTTATTCAATTGGTAGGTAAAATATAAAGTGGTCCCTACTTTTCCAAATCATGAAAGATGAGTCATCGATGATATGTCACAAGTATATTGCAATAAGTTATTTCCACGTTGAAACCCATGTGGTGGCTCACGAGTGATCCACATAGTTTTAGAAGTTTGTAACATGAGTGGTCGGAAAAAGTCAATTCGTGTCCGAGATTAGGCCATGATATATAATTGTTTTATTTCAATTAACTTTAATATTAAATACATAAAATTGAAATGTGTAAATTTGAAAAAACATGAAATAATTTATTAACATGTAAAATGTACGCGCGGAATAGAATTTAAAGATTTACAATAAAAATAATACAATTCAATCTTCAAATTCTATTAGGCATTATCTTGCATATCTTTCATGAACTAGAATCAGTAAGTAAGCTCGGACCATTTTCATTTGAGATAACTATCACTCTTCAAGACTTCTATTTATCCAGAATTTTCATCATGATTCCTGTAAAGAAATCAACATTAAAATTCACTACTCAAACTTCCTTGAATTGTGGATTAATGAAATTAGAGACAAATAAATGCAATTAAAAAGGTAGAAATGGAACACCTCCAAATTAATCAATCGGTTGGTAGTTTAGAACGAATATTTCCCACACATTCTGGATGTTTGATACATGAGAGTAACTTTCTTATCTTCAAAAAAACATTCTGTGTTATTACTCCAACCCCAGTATAGCTTTGTTTCGGGGGATAAGATCAGTACTCAAAACCACCATTGTAATTTGTAAAGCGAGAATCTCTTTGAAGCATTCACTTTTATTAATTCTGAAAGTCAACAAGCATTAGACATTAGACGCACACTAACCAAATACATATAAATATTATTGATATATAATAATCAACATGTATTTATATTTTAAGAAAATAATAGATGGATGAAAATATACGTGGTAAAGCTAAAACTTGATACCTGTGTACAAGGGAGACCTGGAGAGAGATTTGAGATCCATATTGGCACGAAACTACTACTCCGCTTATATCATCATATTACTAGTCTAAATAAATACACCTCTTCCTTTGTGAAACAACCCAACTGTTAGCGAATACCATGCCACCCATTATGTGCATAACAATATCTTCTGTTATTCACTCATTTTTTATGGGAATGAATTTATCTCCAAAAAGGTATTATTTACCTTAGAATAAAATAAATTAGCTAATTTTATATTTGTAAAAATTTGAAGAATTTTCTTAACACAAAAAGATGTAATATACGTAACTATATTTTACAAAATTTTGTAAAATTTTATTTTATTTTTATTTATAATTATATATTTGTTTACTATTTTAATACTTATGAAAAAATAAATTTGTAATTTTATATAAGATATTAATAATTTATTGTAAATTCTATTAGTTCTAAATGTTCGAATGTACAATACTATTTATGTCTTATGTTTATTTTTGAGAATCATTAGTTTAATTTCAATATAACGTTTCTTGCAATGATTAATATGCATATATTTTAGGATAGAGTAGAATTTTGTATTTTAGTTAGAATTGTAGGATACAGAATTTGTTTAAAAGTTTTATTCGTTAAAAATTTTATTTATTTTTTTTTAATTTATCTATAAAATGAATTTCTAAAATTTTAAATATATAAAATAGATAAACTCATGAATATCATGATGCGACACTAATAACAGTATTTGTGTTAATTGATAATTTAAAATATAAACCAGACAAAAAAATATGAAAGTGAACTTGCTTGAATATTTTAGTTAAAATAATATTACGTAATAAAATTACATATTATTTTTAAGTTTGTTTAAAAAATGAAAATTAAAAAATTAAAAAACATGATTATAACAGAAGATATTTATGAAGGAAGAGTGACACGTAATGTGTAGGTAAAGGAAGAGTGACAGGTAATGTCCACATCACTGGTTACCAGCGTCAAATTTGGTTTGATAACGTTGCACATATAAGTAAGTTGAGTATTTTACTTTTATACACCATTAAATTCTACAATTATAAATATGTAGGTAAAGGTAGTTTTTAGCTACCAATAGATATTGGTAGGTAAATTATTTGTAGGTAAAAGTACAATTTCTTGCAGTGATATTCCAATATTTTCACCCTTGTTACATATATTATGATATATCCTGATGTTGGGATACATCGAAAGCATTCTGATTGTTCCGGATGCTCAACTTTGGACCGGATGGTTACGATACAGACTGGGTTTTACCAAGACCATTAATTAATAGGCCGTAGTTGCCTGAGTACTCCCTATGTTGGTTGGGTCTATGCAGTTGGTATAGATCTGCACTGTAACCTGACTGATGAGCAGGTTATAGTGCATAGTTAGTTCTTGTTTCCAGTCCCATTTATTTGGCACTCGCCAGTAATGGCACTTTATTATTCTATACAGATACAAATGGTTGTTCAAACCATCAGAATTCGATTCATTTATTTTCTCTTGTTACCACATATATTATTGCAGGCTTGTTGAGCAATTTTTAGCTCACCCCCTTTTATTGTTATTAGTATTTATTTTTCAGTCGAGGTAGAGAATGAACCCCATCAGAACCCGCATAATCAAGAAGCGAGTCAAGCAGTGGGACCCTCTTATACCAAGAGTGTTCAACCCTATCCCAGAAGAGAGTTTTGAGTTACCAGATCATGTGTAGGAGGATAAGTAGTAGTGTTGGTTTTAATAAAAGTTGTTTGATGAGAAATGTAGATAGAATAAAGTTTTGTAATAAAAGAGAGTTCTTGAGACAGATTATTTTTGAACTGGTTTGTAATAAAGTTAGTGTGTCGTTCTTGTTTTCAACTCTTAACCTTAAAAGATCCTGATGAGTAGCAGTAGTTCGGGGTAATTATTATACTTATATTCCGCTTGTGCAGGTTTAGTGAGTAGTTAAAATTAATAATGCCCCAAATCTATACCCCGAATTTGGAGGGTGTTACAGTTGGCATCAGAGCATAGGTTTTGACCCTTGAAAACAAGAACATTAGAATTAATTAAGATAGAAAGATCATATAAGATAGAAGTAGGAATGTTAGGGTTGTTTGTTTATGTGATTAGAAGTTATGAGTTTTAGGATTGTGATATGATTGTTTTTGCGTTATTATTGTCATGTATATTAGATGGCTTCTTTGTCGTCATTTGCGGAGCGGACCGAGTCAGACCAAGTAGCAACACAGTACTAGCCCCAACATCATTGTAGGTATTCCCTCCATTACCACCACCTCCACCTCTACCACAGGGTCCAGCACCAGATAAGTTGCCTGCCCCAGAGGTACCAGATTTTATTGATTACTTTCCATATTTTAAGCCAGAAATACCTGACTTTCCACCTTTAGAGTTTCCGATGTTTGATGTTCCTGATATGGTTGACATTCCACAGTGAAAGGACTTAGAGCCACAGGTTTCGTGCCATAGCCTGAGATTCCAGAGATTCCCCAGATGGAGCAAGAGTTAGAGCCACCTGTATATGCACCCCAGGAGCAGCCTATTTTGTTTCCTGCACCACTAGCTATCTATGCCCCTGTGCCCGGGGTATACCAGTTTCCGCAGTCAGAGTTTATGGATGAGGTAGTGGTGGATCAGCCATTACCATTGCCTTTTCGAGGTTCCCGTACAGATCTTCGCGAGCCTCGCACGGTTCTATATCAGCGGTACCAGTCAGAGAGAGAGGAGAGGGTCAGATGGAAGGATCGGTTTAGGAAGATTTTTGAGTTGTTTGAGACACAGGAGGACGGTCTAGTTCGAGCACTCCGACCAGACTACATCTTGAGAGAGAGACTACGCCGGATCCATAGGGCTGGTTCTCAAGAGTTTACTGACTTGAGGCAGCAGGACATATGTACAGAGGCAGCATATCACAGGGCGATGAGACTCACAGAGTTAGTATTAGAGGCTTTGCAGGAGGAGCTGAGCCGTGTGCCACCTGGATTCTGATCTCAGCAGACAGTGGAGTGTTGTATCTCGTATATTATCTGTAGATAGATGCAGTGTAGTATTGTATGACTAGTTTGTATGAGTGTAGCTACTAGTTTTGACTGATAACAGTAGCGGAATGACTAACATATTATAGACTTTTGTATCAAGCATTGACACCTGCAGCTGGTGTCCTACCTATATATATATATATATATATATATATATATAAGATGAACCTTTTTCACGTTTTCTTTATTTTATTTTTCCAGTCATTTAAGCATTTACATTTATTTTATCATTTTACCGTCGCATATTTTAAAAATGTTTTTTTATTTACAATCATGTTGTACCCTTCATATTTTCAAAATTTAAAATTATTTGAAAATGATTTATTTAAACATTGCACTGTTTTTACTCACTTATTTTAGATATTTGATAAATTGTTTTCTTTCCCATATCAACTGTTTTAACGCTGTTTTAATATTATAAAGATTGTTTCTATTCTGTATCACCTGTTTAGTAAATTGTTATTAAAAGAACCAATTGTTTTATTATCAGAAATATGGCACCCAAAAGAAAAGCAAGACCCGACTCGTCTAACGGAAATACTGAGGGCCAGAACGATAACAATCATATGGATCAGATACTTCATCTTATGCCACAGCAGATGCTGATGATGCAGCAACAGATGCAGCAGCAACAACAACAGTTTCAACAACAATGCTACAGCAAGCCGCTCATCCAGAACATCAAGTACCACCAAAAAAGAGAGCCCGAAGATTGAAGATATTCCTGTAGTTTATGAGTTTCCCGATATTTTTCCAGATGAACTTCGAGGACTACCTCCAGATCGAGAAATCAAATTCACTATTGATTTGGCACCAGGGACTGAACCAATTTCAAAAGCTCCATATCGAATGGCGCCTATTGAAATGAAAGAATTAGCAAAGCAATTGCAGGATCTTCTCGACAAAGGAATTATAAGGCCGAGTGTATCCCCATGGGGCGCACCAGTATTGTTCGTGAAAAAGAAGGACGGTAGCATGCGACGATGTATTGATTATTGTGGGCTGAACAAGTTAACTATCAAGAATAAATATCCTTTGCCTCGTATTGACGACTTATTTGATCAACTGAAAGGATCAGCATGGTTTTTGAAAATCGACTTACGATCAGGCTATCATCAGTTAAGGATCAAGGCAGAAGATATTCCAAAGACTGTGTTCAGAACGAGATACGGACACTATGAATTTCTCGTGATGACTTTTCGATTAACTAATGCACCTGCAGCATTTATGGATTTGATGAACCGAGTTTTCAAGAAGTATCTAGATAAGTTTATAATTATATGTATTGATGACATCTTGATTTATTCAAAGACAGAAGAAGAACATGCAGCGCACTTAAGAATGACATTGGAGACATTACGAAAGGAACAGCTCTATGCGAAATTTTCAAAATGTGAATTTTGGTTGAAGGAAGTGCAATTTTTAGGACACATCATCAGTGTTGAAGGAATTCAAGTGGATCCAGAGAAGATTGAAGCTATTCTAAATTGGGAAAGACCAAAGACTCCAACGGAAGTCCGAAGTTTCTTGGGATTAGCAGGCTTACTACAGAAGATTTGTTAAGGATTTTGCAAAGATAGCCACCCCATTGACGAAGTTTACACGAAAGAATGAAAAGTTCAAATGGAACGAGAAATGTGAAGCAAGTTTCTAAGAATTGAAGAATCGATTAGTAACCGCACCTGTACTTGTTTTACCTGACGATCAAGGATATTTTGTCATATACAGCGACGCTTCTTATCGAGGATTAGGATGTGTTTTGATGCAACATGGCAAAGTGATCGCATACGCTTCTAGACAGCTAAAGCCACATGAACAGAAATATCCGATGCATGATCTTGAACTAGCAGCAATCGTATTCGCACTAAAACTCTGGAGACACTATCTATACGGCAAAAGATGTGAGATTTACACGGACCATAAAACCTTGAAATATATTTTCACGCAGAAGGAACTCAATATGCGACAGCGACGCTGGCTAGAGTTAATCAAGGATTACAATGTTTCAATCAATTATCATCCAGGCAAAGCTAATGTAGTAGCAGATGCGTTGAGTCGAAAGGAATGATTGAACCTGTTAACATCTTCGGAAGATTTAATCAAGGAATTCGATAAACTGGATATTGAAGTTCGTGTTCCAGAAAGCTCTACCGAAATGATTTACGCCATGACCTTTCAGCCAGAATTATTGGAGAAGATAAGAAGGTGTCAGGAAGAAGTAATGGATCATAAAACCAACAATTTATAAGGAGAAGAGATTACCAGTCAGAAGGATGCCAAAGAAATTTTTTGAGTTGCTTCGAGAATCAGGATACCTAATGTACCGGAACTGAAAGCGGAAATTTTACAAGACGCTCATAGCTCAAGATATTCGATTCATCCCGGAAGCACAAAGAGGTAGAGAGACCTGAAGGAAAACTTTTGGTGGCCAGATATGAAGAAAGAAATAGCGGGATGGGTTAGTAAGTGTTATACGTGCCAAGAGTGAAAGCTGAACATCAATGCCCTAGCGGATTACTACAACCACTAGATATTCCCGAATGGAAATGGGAGCACTTAGCTATGGATTTCGTAGTAGGACTTGCAAGGACGAAAGCAAATCATGATGTAATTTGGGTTATCATTGATCGATTAACGAAGTTAAAACATTTCCTTCCGATCAACGAAAGGTTTTCACTGGACAAGTTAGTGCACTTATATCTCAAGGAAATCGTAATGCATCATGGAGTACCCGTATCTATTGTATCGGATCGAGATCCCCGTTTCAATTCAAGATTTTGGAGACAATTCCAAGAATGTCTAGGAACCAAGTTAAACATGAGTACCGCTTCTCATCCACAGACGGACGGGCAAAGTGAAAGGACTATTCAGACCATTGAAGATATGATATGTGTATGCGCGATAGATTTTAAGGGCAATTGGGATGAATATTTACCGCTAGTGGAATTTTCTTACAATAACAGCTATCAAGCGAGTATCGGGATGCCACCTTATGAAGCTTTATATGGAAGAAAATGTTGATCACCTACATGTTGGGATGAAGTTGGAGAACGCAAAATTCTAAGTCCAGAACTGATTCAGCAGACCAAGGAAAAAGTAGAACTTATCCGAAAGCGACTTGAAGCAGCACAGAATTGAAAGCATAAATATGCAGATCAATCCAGAAAAGATGTGGACTATAAAGAAGGGGAACATGTACTGCTAAAAGTATCGCCATGGAAAGGATTAACTAGGTTTGGCAACAAGGGAAAATTGAAACCTTGTTACGTCGGACCATTTAAAATTTTGAAAAAAGTCAGAAAAGTTACGTACGGATTAGCTTTACCACCCCATATGGAGCATATTTATAATGTGTTTCATGTATCTATGCTTAAGAAGTACAACCCTGACACAAGACATGTAATAGAATTTGAGCCCAAAGAACTTCAGGCAGATTTATCGTATATAGAACAGCCGATAAAAATTCTAGTTCGGCAAGAGAGGGTATTAAGAAATAAGTCTGTACCATTAGTGAGAGTTTTGTGGAGAAACCCAGTGGTTGAAGAATCAACCTGGGAGCTTGAGAGTGATATGTTAGAAAGGTATCCTCAGTTATTTTCATAGCGTGATTTTGAGGACAGAATCCTGTTAGGGGGGGGAGAATGTAACGACCGAGAAAATTACGCTCGTATTATATTATAATAAAGATATTTATGTGTACTATTAAGTGATTAAATGTGTTGAGTCATTAAATCCTAATTGCTATGTGCTACGTGTCGTCTGTTTTGATCAGAATGTGATTCATATATTTATTGAGTATTTTATCGTAAATTATATGTTTTATATCAAAACCCATACAGCTCAAACAGTGTTTTAAAAGCCTGTATTTCAATAAAATCGTTGGCCCTATTTTGCCAAAAACGACCTGTATCATATCGCTATTTTGAACCCTAGACATTTTACAAATTTACCTTTTTCGCGAAAGATGACTTTTCCGGACCACTTCGGGTACCAAAGCCCCACAAAATCATATTTTTATTTTTATATGATCATGAAATTATTATACATCATTTTTCTTTGCATTTTTGTAATATTCATAATTTTTGGGAATTTTTAACATTTATTTTGTATTTATTGGATATTTAAAAATTCATTATTAATAGCCAAAAATTATAAAATTGGGGCCAAATATTTGTATTAGGTGTGTAATTAGCTCCTTAATTTTATTTAGGGGTATTATTTTCAGTACTATAAATAGTTGAATTAATATTAATTTTTAGTTAATGAATTATTAAAAATCAGTTTAATTAAATTAGAAAGTGTTGGTGACAAGTGTGTTCTTGAAGGAGGGAGAAGATCAATCCATGATTTTGGGAGATTCACTAATCCATTGAAAAAGCTCGAGTAACCGATACAACCTTGTGAAGAGACGAATCTATTGATATTAATATCAACAACCGAGGTTCGTTTAATCTCAAAATCAATTTTTATGTTCTTGGCATGAATTTCGGTTTTTGATTGTGAAGAATCATTTGATTGTTTGGTTGATGCAGTAAGTTTTGTTGTAGTCCTAGGAGTGATTAGGTATTTTTATTTTAATTTTATAACCCCTAAACCGATGTGCCGAGTTCATGGGTTTTAGTGTTTCTGATTTGTTTTTTTTAGAATTTTAGATGTTTTTGATTAATATGAACTGTTGAGAATGATTATAGCAGTCTGTAGCGTTGATTTGGTATATGTTTTGGGAATTTTGGTTCATAATTGGGTAAGAAACGATTCTCTGAGGAGGTTCATCGGAAAAAAATGGAGTTTTGGCCGGAGAACGGGATGGAGTGGTCGTCGGTTGCGATGGAGAGGGTGGTTGTACGGTGAGAGAAGAAAGGAACGATGTTACAGCTTAAACGAGTCGAAATCATTATGTTTTGGCCGGGGTTTAGGCTCGCCGGAAAGCTCGCCAGAAACGGCCACCCTAGCGGGGTTCTAGGCTGTTCTTGAGGACCCGGGTTCGACCCGGTTTCAACCCAGAATTCGACCTGGGTTTGATCTTCAAAACCCGATTTCCATTCCCTGTTTTCTGTTTCTGGATTTTTAATTAATTAATTATATTTTATAAAATCAAAAATCAGTTTTAAAAATTATAAAAATTAAATAAAAATAAGTTTTAAATTCTGAAAAATATTATTAATACTTTCAGAAATATTTTAATAATTTAGAAATTTGAAATTAGTTATTTGTTTGATTATTTAATTATTTATCTAATTATTTATTAGTTATTTTTTAATTAATAATTAGGTAGTTAATTAATAAATAAGGATTAAAAATAATTGAATAATATGATTAAAGATTCGATAATTAGTTCTATAATATGAATAACTCGTACCTATCCGAAAAAGTGAACGATATGTTGGATTATAATAATAATAATAATAATATTATTATTATTATTATTATTAGAGCGATAGTTAATTATTCGAGGAATATCGTAAGAATTATTCGAATCGAATAGTTAAATACAGATGATCGATTTAATCGTATAAGTGGTAATAAATTATAATTATCAGTAATAATAAGTTGATAGGTATACGAGGAATGCGAGTAACTCATATTTATACGAGTAGTTGATCGTTGAGCTAGATTATGTTGCGAATAATAATTACTTATTCGATGAATAACGTAACTGTTAGTTGCATCGATTATTTATTTGTAGATAATTGATCTAATCAAGTAAGTGATAATAATTTGTAAATAATTGTAATTAATCCTAATAATTAGGGAATAATAATTTAAAAATATAATAATTATTAAATAATTATTTAAAAATATAATTAAGGATTATTCAATTATAATTAAATATTTATAATTAATTATTAATTAATTAAATCTTGTTTAATTCATAATAATTAAACCGTTAGTCTGATTTGAGTGAAATGAAGACCCTTAGATTCAGAAAAATGAAACAAATCCAATAAAAATAATTGCAAATTATAATTTCTTCCGAAAGAAAGTCATCTTGTGATAGTTAAAGGTTTATAGGCCCTAATATAGGTAGAATCGGGTCAAATAAATCCCGAAAAATTATAAATAAAACCAAATAGGGTTAGTTAATATGGGTATAAGTCTAGTATCGATTCTAAAAATAATTGTCAGATTAAAATCAATTATGTGCCTTATGTGCTATGTGCTTTACATGATTATGTGAACCTTATGTGTTATATAATTCTTTATATTTATATACGCGAGTCAGATAGAAACGCATGGATAGATTATTAGGGTTACGTGGTATCAATTTGAGATACGCGTATGTAGTAAGTTATCTAAATGACTACCTTTCCATGATTGATTCAGTATCAGCAAGGCAAATCAAGCAGGAGACCAAAGGCGGTGAGTTGAACCAGGTTAAGTATGCGCCAGGCAAGTTTTCCCCTATTCTAATTCAGAATAGTAAAATATATCCTACTTTCCATATCAATTACACATTGATAATTCTTGTTCATATACAATGATACAAAATTGATACACAATTATTGATTCTTGTTTCTATTTCATTTCGATTCTTGATTTCTCCAAATTTATTGAATCCTCTATTCATATTCCAATATTTTCACCCTTATTACATATATTATGATATATCCTAATGTTGGGATACATCAAAGCATTCCGATTATTCCGGATGCTCATCTTTGGACTGGATGGTTACCATACGGATTGGGTTTTACCCAGACCATTAATTAATAAGTCGTAGTTTCCTGAGTACTCCCTATGTTGGTTGGGTCTATGCAGGTGGGTATAGATCCGCACTGTATCCTGACTGATCAGCATGTTATAGTGTATAGTTAGTTCTTGTTTCCAGTCCCATTCATTTGGCACTCGCCAGTAATGGCACTTTATTTTTCCATACATATAGAAATGGTTGTTCAAACCATCAGAATTCGATTCATTTATTTTCTCTTGTTACCACATATATGTTACAGGCTTGTTGAGCAATTTTTGGCTCACCATCTTTTATTGTTATTCCTATTTTTTTTCAGTCAAGGTAGAGAATGTAATCCATCAGAACCCGCATAGTCAAGAAGCGAGTCAAGCAGCGGGACCCTCTTATACCAAGAGTGTTCATCCCTATCCCAGAAAAGAGCTTTGAGTTACCAGATCAGGTGTAGCAGGATAAGTAGTAGTGTTGGTTTGAATTAAAGTTGTTTGATGAGAAATGTAGATAGAATAAAGGTTTAGCAGGTTTCATTCTCGATGTATAAAGGGAAGACTGTTAGGAGTTGTCCTACATCATTTGTGGGAGAGGCAGATTGGTTGTTAATAAGCAGCGAGTTAAATCCGTTAGTATGATCTTTTGGGATGTGCCTAAAAATAAATTTGTGCGGTATTGGCCCAAAGCAAAAAATATCATACTAATGTAAAGTTAAGACTGAGACGCGGCCCAACCTACTTCCTCAACTTTCCATTTCTAAATATCTAGGTATGTTTCTACATGACTTCATCATATTCTTACACTTTATATACACCCACAAACACAATAAAACAAACTTTCATAGATACACTTAAATGGCAAGATGAGAATATTAGAGCCCTGATAAGAGAGGGTGATGAAAGGGAAAAGTTGGATAAATGCTGCAGTATTATTATTTTAATGATGCAGCAATCTGAGAAACCTGAGAAGTCAGTTACCAATATTAATACGTAAGGAAGACGGAAGTTACAAATATGAATCAAAAACCTGAGAAGTCAATCTCGAGGGTTTTTAAAAGTTTGGATCCACTTAAATCTTATCTTGCAAAATATCTGCAACATATAAATGAAAATGTTGTCAGCAAGAAACGTAACAGCAGTAGTGGCTTTTGGGACTTGGTAGTGGGCACAGAGAATAATGATGATCTATCTTTACTCAATGGCTACAGTTGGGAAGATTACTATAGAGAGGGTAATCACATAAATAAGTGTGATCCGTGTTCAAATTTTCCTGCTGGCTGTGAGATTCATGAAGTAGTATGCCCAAAACATAAAAAACAGAGGACTGAAATAGTTGTTCAGATACTTGATGACAGAACTTGCACTAGTAATCTTACGACAGTGAACTCATGTGCCGAACATCTATTAGAAGTAGTGGTGGCTGAAGCTTGCATAAATGCTACTGAAGTTAAGCATGAGGATACTATATCGGGATCGGTAAATTCCTTGCTGACATTTGACAAAGTTTTAGAGCCTCACACCAATGACGCACATGGTATCTATTCAGCAGATTATTCATTAAAACAACATTCTTCCATTATTGAAGAGAACGTAAATTACTCCATTCGTACATCTAGAGGTTGTTAGGAGTTGTCTTACATCATTTGTGGGAGAGGCAGATTGGTTGTTAATAAGCAGCGAGTTAACTCTGTTAGTATGACCTTTTGGGATGTGCCTAAAAATAAATTCGTGTGGTTTTGGCCCAAAGCAAAAAATATCATACTAATGTAAAGTTAAGACTCGCACGCGGCCCAACCTACTTCCTCAACCTTCAATTTCTAAATATCTAGGTATGTTTCTACATGACTTCATCATTTTCTTACTACTTTATATACACCCACAAACACAATCGAACAAACTTTCATAGATACACTTAAATGACGAGACGAGAATATTAGAACCCTGGTAAGTGAGGGTGATGAAAGGGAAAAGTTGGATAAATGCTGTAATTTTATTGTTTTAATGATGCAGCAATCTGAGAAACTTGAAAAGTCAGTTACCAATATTAATACATATGGAAGACAGAAGTTACGAATACGAATCAGAAACCTGAGAAGTCAATCTCGAGGGTTTTTGAAAGTTTGGATCCACTTGTATCTTATCTTGCAAAATATCTGCAACATATAAATGAAAACATTGTCAGCAAGAAATGTAACAGCAGTAGTGTCTTTTGGGACTCGGTAGTGGGCACAGAGAATAATGATGATCTATCTTTGCTCAATGGCTACAGCTGGGAAGATTACTATAGAGAGGGTAATCACATAAATAAGTGTGATCTGTGTTCAAATTTTTCTGTTGGTCGTGGGATTCATGAAGCACTATTCCCAAAAATAAAAACAGAAGACTGAAATAGTTGTTCAGATACCTGATGACAGAACTTGCATTAGTAATCTTACGATAGTGAACTCATGTGTGGAACATCTATTAGAAACAGTGCTGGTTGAAGCTTGAATAAATGCTACTGAAGTTAAGCATGAGGATACTAAATCGGGATAAGTAAATTCCTTGCTGATATTTGACAAAGTTTTAGAGCCTCACACCAATGACGCACATGGCATCTCTTCAGCAGATTATTCACTAAAATAACATTCTTCCATTATTGAAGAGAACGCAAATTACTCCATTCGTACATCTGAAGCCAATGATGCATGGCAGGTTACCAAAAGCATTATCATCTGCAAGCTATAGTAAGTTTAATAAACAAAAGGAGAGGCCTCGATTAATAATGGCAAAAAATGTAGACAGTTAATACAAGATTGTATTAAGGAATTGCGGGAACTCGTGCCACATGGGTCCAAGGTATGTTATGTGGACCATTTCTTTTGCCATTCTAATCGGTGTGCCTCAATGTTCATCATTTAATGTATTTTGAATAAAATTTGATGATCTCATAAAAAATTCTTATGCAAGTATATATCTTTCTATAAGTCTTTGCTATAATTTATTAGACATTCATTTCCAAATCATGACTTTTTGTATAAAACCCCTTTCTGGATTTAACACTTTCTACAAGGGAATAAGATACTTCAGAGATAAAAATTTAGCAAACAAAAGTTAGAGTCTATGATATTAGTTATTCTTTCTTGGTAATTTACTCCGGTAGAATTCTGCAATTGGTTGACCAGGAAATTGTTACATGTGGATCTTTCAGTTATGAGCAAGGATCAAGCTGGGCAATGGAAGTGGGAATTCACTTAAGAGTTTTACCGGTGACGGTAGAACATATTGTTGCAAGTGGGCAAATGTTGGTAAAAGTTAAATTTGGGAGTGCAGTTGAAAACCGTTGTGTACTTATTAAAACATTACAAATGATTCTTTTGAAATGCCCTAGTGAGTAATGGGAAGCGGGCTACTCTCCGAAAACGGGCGATCTTCTTCTTCTTTTATATCTTTGGATGTTTGAGGGGAGTGATCATTCCCATTATCTAGAATATATTGAAATAAGTCTTTGTACTTGTATCTAGATGCTATGTGAGGATCGCAGCCCCTTTCTTGAAATTGTGAAAACAATAAGGAGCTTGGGTTAGCAATGGACATGTTTGGCAAATCTTATAAGCAAGCTTATTGGCTTATAAGCCCGCAACAGCTTATTGACGAGTGTTTGTCGACCCAACTTATAAGTTGAATTTACAAGTTATAAACTGATAAGTTGAATGTTAATAACGAGGTACTTAATCTTAACTTATTTTTTATTTTTAATTTTTTTATCAGTTTTAGTTTTAAAATATATTTTTTTTAAAATGTCAATCAAACTTAAAATATAAGAATTAAGATAATTATATTTAAAAATTATTTATTTTAGTTTATTTAATTAAAAAAATCTAACTTATAAATTAAATTATCCAAACATTTGTATAACTTATAAGCATTTATCAAGTTATGACTTATCACTTATCAGACGCTTATTCAACTTAAGTTATAAGTTAATTATATTAAATTTCCCAAACGGACACGTATTAAAGGACGGTACAGAAGTCTACAATGGGAAAATCTCGATATACTATGTGGTGGATATACTATTCTTTGTTAAACGTGCCATGGCAACTTCTTGATTCTATTGCATTTCAAGTTGCAAAGAACAATCAACTTAATAAAAGACTATTTCTACAATCCTTTATTTTCATATCCTTGGACCTGACTGGTTTTATGTTACAAATGTAATTTATTATGTTTAAATTGTTTTTAAATTGATACTCTTTGCTGGGGCAGGACAATATGAACATGGACAAATGCACTGTGCTCACTCTTGAAGATATTGCAACAAAAGGCATTATGTTCAAGGGCTGTGACGTTTAACAGATAGGACTGTTTAGAAGACAACACACTATAAACCTAGAAGAATGGTCCTTAAAGTATAATTCTCTTTTTTGGTCTCTACACGAGTGGTTTTTCGATTTTTTGTTCTATCAGATCTTTTTGCCACTGCAAAATCGTATGGTGCTGCAAGGGAGCGGATCTTTGTTTGGTTTTTCTTCTTGGTGAAGTTTCGTGAGAGTTGTGATAGTGTCATGTTGAATTCGTGTAATTTTAAGATGTGGTGCTGTATAATGAACTATCAAATGAAGTTTAATTTAAAATTTCTTTTGAAAGCTTAATGTCTGCTGTGTTGTTATTATTACGAAATAAAAAAATATAGCAAACATTCTGGATTTTGATAAATTTATACAGGCATGAGCTATATTACCATTTTTACTGTCCCGGAAAATTAACAGCCTAGCATCAAACAAACACTGCTACTTTTTTTCTTGCAACTGCCTGTCTGCCATTTTTTCATAGCTTATAGTGAGAAAGCGTTGGTGTACCATACATTGCTCTGGACTGATGGTAGAGTGCATATTCCAAGGGCACTATTTCCTTGTACATAGGTTGGTTGCTGTCAGACATAAGCTCCATTATCGGGCCGTATGGCTTCAGTAAGTTCTTAGCACTCGGATACAGAAAACATGCTGCTGATACCCTTATTTGATCACTGTGTGCCAGTACTCTATGATCTGCACTTTTGAATTTGTCGTTTGAAATAATCTGTACTCACAAAGTAAGGAAAAAGAGTTATTTAAAAAATTTGAAATAAAAAATCGCTCTGTTGGTTCTGGAAAACTCAGCAGTATACAGAGTACGACAGTATCAGAATTGTAACTTTTATATAATTTAAAAAAAAATCAAGTATACAGCTACCTGCATAAGATCTCCAATGTGGGCTATCAGAGCACCGGGAATTGGAGGAACATCAACCCAGTGATCTTGATGAAGAAATTGGAGGCCACCAATTGTGTCTTGTAGTAGTATAGTTAGAAATGTAGGGTCTGAATGCCGTGGAGCTCCAAAGGCAAGATCAGGCTCAGGGCAAGCCGGATAATATAACCAGGTCAAGAACTCACTTTTCATGCATTCAATGCGCGACAAATAGTCACTGCTTAACCCTAAAGCTTCAGATAGCAATTCCGATAGGGTCGCTCTCAGTTTGATCATTGACTGCACATAATCTCCCATTTCTTTCCTGCGAAATAAAAAGAAAATAAAAAGAATAAAGGGAAGATAATTTTATATGAAAAGACCATATATGGGGAGAGAATTAAAATACATGCACATGCATAAATAATATGACATAAATTTCCTGCTATTTTGACCACCAAATATTTTTGAACATTAATAAAGCACATGAATAAGATAAAAAAAAACACACAAGTGAATATTAACTCAGATTTTGTGGTGGCAGTTTCACGGATATTTGAAGTGATTCTAGTATTAGTGTGGCTTCTTTCAAATGAGACTGAAAATGAATTGAATTAACCTCAAATGCATATATAAGATCTTGAATTAAGACTCGCATGTACATAAAATTAATATTTATTAAAAATAAATATTCATAAATGATATTACTATAAGATATGTGCAGGTTATTATTGATTCCACCTTGGATGCTTTATCATCCTGGAGCGGAACTCAAGCCAGAATGCAACCCGCGATTCCTTTAGCAACTATAAACGAAATTCATCACTAAGCCGAAAATGACAACAATTTACATTAAGGACATAAGAATATAAAAAGATAGTAAAAGAAAATTTGCACATATTATACATAAAAATTAAAATGGAAGAGGCAGTAATCAATTAATTATTCTTTTGAATCATTCTTTCACTGCAAAGATATAATCAAATATATAAGAAGAAAGACACTTATATTCTGACTTCTCAACATTTGCGCCTTTCACAAAATTTTCCACGGGTAGAGATCCAGTGTAGAAATTTTCAAATCAAATAAATTCAAATGGTGAATTAAAAGATATAAGATAGAATCAAACAATATAATGTTGAATTTAATATGTGTGGACATATTAAAAAAGAATTTTCAATTAATCGTAATAAAGGCAAAGAATGTAAAAAAGATAAATAAGGTATAAAGAAAATAAAATTAGAGTATATGGGAAAAATCTTGAATTAATTATAAATATAAATACTGAAAAGAATCTTTAATTCATTATTTAAAGAACAAAGTAATAGATGTTTATTTATAGTTAAGTTTGATAAACTTTTGTACTACTTAATAAAAATAAATGTCAAAAATAACAAGGACAAAAATAAATGGTTTAACTACAACAATATCATTGCAAGAAAATATCGCGCGGATTTAAATAAAGGATATCATCGTAAAAATCATTTATCATTATAAATAAATATTACATTACTAATTAATTTTTTTAATAATTTCTTAACACAAGTAAATATAAAATAACTAATTTTATAAATTTGCTTAAAGATTTTAAATAAAAAATGACCAAATTATAAGTTTTCAGAAAAGGGTATCCACAAATCTTTAGATTTTTTCTTTAATTTTTTAATTATAAAATGAATGTGGAAGAAGGGTAAAGGGTCACTGTTGATAGTATAGGGCTAAGGTTAGTGTGAATTATTGTTATTGTTAGGTTATAGCATCAGATTTCTATATTAACTTAGGGATCTCTATGCAACACTTCTCTAAATAGTAGATATAGAATAAATCAATTTGGAACAACTTATGTGAAATTGTTCAAGCTGGAATTTGAGGATAGAAAACTTTTTGAAGTCAATAAGTTGTAGAAATTCCTCCAAGTCCAATATCGTGAAGTCTAGAAGAGCTATGTAGTGAAGTTCATCAAAGCCAAGTAGTAAAGTCTGATCCACAATATTATGAAGTTCAAATTTGGTCTATATGGAGAAGTCCAAATTTTCTCTAGATCGAAAAATCTAACTATGTGCTATACCGTGAAATCAAGAAAGATGTTATATCAAAAAGTTAAAGTTATTCAAGATCATGAAATCCAAGTTGTACTATATCGTGACAAACGAACGAAGGTACAAATTTACAAGAAAATAAGAAACATACCACTACAACACATTGTACATGGAGGGGTCCGTGAATATGTGTCAAGCCTATACTTAAACTTGGAGAGAAAGAAAAGAACAAATACACAGCAAAAGAGGAGGAGCGTACAAAAGAGAAAAGTGGTCCTAAAATCTACAAAGGTGCAACGTGCACACCTAGTACTACATTATTTTTTATATATAATGCATTTACAATTATTAGTTCTGTGTAACCAATAGGAGATTCGTTTTGTAATATATTTTCTCTCTCTATAAGCCAAACTCTAGAGCTTGTTCTTGGGAAGTAGCCAAGAAGAATAACATTGTTTTTTCTTGAAAGTTGTAGCATAATTTCTTTATATCTTATATAAAGTAAATTGAGTAAAATATCTATGTGTTCTTGCATAGTTATATATATGCTTGTGTAATAACCCCAAAAATTTTGGACTTTTTGTAAACCTTATGACTAGTTATTTTGCTGAATAAGAAAACTTTTAATGCCACACAATGTAGCAATTCTTTTATCGGATATTCTGAGGTCTTATTAGTACTCTATATGGTATATAAGTGTATGTAAAGATCGTCAGAATCCAAATCGAACACTTTGATTTTTCCCAAAAATCCACCAGATACCGAAAGAATTGAGTATAAGGTAACAGGATAAAAATGATTTAAATTCAAGGATTATAAGAGGGGATCATAAAAGGAATATAATTTATTGAGAAGGGTTTAGGGGAACCCAAGTAATAAGATCCCGGGTATAATCTCTCAAACGATAAACGAGAACGAAAGTTAAGCGAACCGTAAAATAAATAAACGACCAAGAGACAAGCTTGTACAAGAAGGCAAGGATTGTGACATCATCAAACCACAAGGAAGAGACATGTGGCAAATGGATGACATAGACATGGTGACATAAGCATGACAAATGGAGGGATTGTTGGTTGATTTACAAGCCACACAAATTTTACCATGGTTAAAAGGTAATAAAGCAAAACAAAAGGAAACAACCAAGCAAAACAAATCAAAAACACAAAACACAAATTAGAAGTTGACTTTTTCTTTCCAAGAACAAAAGCTCTCGGCCAAAACTAGAGCAGCAACTTTAAACTACCATATCTCCTTCAATACTCACTCAAATAGTATGTTCTATAGCGCTTTGGAAAGGTATAGAGATGGCCTACAACTCTTGTTCACAAGTCTCGTCCAAATAAGCATGGTAAGACCCTCGTTTTGACATTTCTTTCAATCTGACGTTTAGAAACTTCAAAACCTAACTTTGTGTTCTTGATTTCTTTGGAAAGATCAAGCTTGTAGGAGGCTCCCTAAAACTTCCTAGCTACTTTAATCACTCCAAGGAAGGTATAACACCTCCAAACCCTAGCTTTACTTTGAGTATTATGATGGTTTTGATGGTTATAGTAAATGAGAAGCATGATGCTTGTGTGTTTAGAGTTTGGATTGGATTTGTAGTAATTTAGATGTTGAAATCTTGTTTATAGTTAATGAAACTTAAGTATAGCTAGTAGTTCATGTGTGGGGTTGTATAAATTGGAAAATCTTGAGGTTTGGGGACTGATGTAGTAGGGTTTGGATGAGGGTTGGTTGTATTGTTGGTTGTGAGTTGAATGGTGGTTGTTTGGAGTGGTTTAAAACTTGGTAATCGCGTAAACATAGTCGTCGTAATGCCCAATTGCATACAACTGCTTGTTCTTAGTGTTTGGGACAGAGAGCTAACTATTGAATCTGTGACTTTGCCATGTTTAGTTAGATTATGTCGTAAACTTCGTTTTGATATGTGGTTCGCTTGAATCCGATGTACGGTTTAGGAGAAACGACCGTTTAAGTAACGGCGTTTCGCGAACGAAACATTACCCCTCGCCTTACTTTGAAACCTTGGTTAAGGCCCTTAAATGACTAATTGGAGTATGAAACAATTATGTAAAGTGGACTAGGCAAGTTGGTAGGGTACTCGCGAAAGCGTTGCCTTAAAATTCGTAATATTTAATTTATTAAAAATGGTGGAGCCGAGGGTACTCGAACGACTTATGTGATTTGTTAAGCGTAGAAATGACCATAAGCAAACGTTAGGGTTCAATTGGTTAAAGTCTAGTTTCTTAAGCGACCGCGGTTTAATTCCGGCTTATATTGTTGTTCATAGGTTACCGGACCCACTCTAAGCTTAAGTCTACCCCGGAGCACTCAGGCAAGTTTTATACCCGTTATACTGTTGTTGTGATGTAAATATATGTATATGCATTATCTTGTGATAAGTGCATGATTGTTATTAGCAAATTTTGCAATATATTGGAGCATGCTGATATGGTATATATGCATGTCTGTTTCGTAATCTTGATATCTTATTCTTGATTCAAATGCTTATAAGTTGCATAATATCTATGCTAGAGATAAGCAGTAGTTGCGTATACCCTTAGTACAGGGGACCCAAAGTTGAACATTTTCTAAACCGGGAGTCGATGTTCCCGAGTATAATATATATATATATATATATATATATATATATATATATATATATATTATATATATAGATATAGTTTTCAAAAACTATTAATCGAATAAGGTTTATTCGATAACTTTATTTTATTTAATGAATATTATTTTGAATATTCATTCGAGGACTTATGACTCCGCTTATTTTATTAAATAAATATTATTTTGAATATTCATTCGAGGACTTATGACTCCGCTTACTTTATTTAATGAATATTATTTTGAATATTCATTCGAGGACTTAAGACTCCGTTTATTTTATTTAATGAATATTATTTTAAATATTCATTCGAGGACTTATGACTCCGCTTACTTTATTTAATGAATATTATTTTGAATATTCATTCGAGGACTTAAGACTCCGTTTATTTTATTTAATGAATAATATTTTGAATATTCATTTGAGGACTTATGACTCCGCTTATTTACTAAATAATATTCTTTATTTTATTAAAGAATAATGTTTCGATAATCAAACTTATTTTCGATTATTCAAATAAAGATCATACGTTCGTATAAGTATATCTTTGGTTATTTATTATTCATTTCAAGTATAAGTTTTAAAACTTCTACTTCAGTTATTTTAATAAGGATTATCCTTGTGGGAATATTATTTAAATAATAATATTCAGATATTTTCTAATATATCGGGACTGATTTATTTTATTAAATCAGCATTACTCCAAACATTCTTAAAAAATGTTTTCGAGTCTTCAAAATAATTTTAAAAGTTAGAGCAGATTCCAAAACTCGTTTTCGAATTTAAGATCTTCCTTTCGAAGGGGATTTAAATACTCGCTCAAAAATCTGAGGGATCCGGCTCCGTGATGTATTCTTATATTCGCAACAAGGTTGCTGTTTTGATAAAAGAGTTTTTGATTACTTACCCAACACTCGGGAAGTAAAATTCTTGGAATAAGTTAATCCATTAACAGGCATCGCCTGGGAAATATCGGTGAGTTTTTCTTTCCAACTAGATGCGACTTCCTGGCGGAGTCGTATCAACAAGTTCCTACTTAGGAAAAGGGGAGACGAGCTTTACGTTTCAGAGTCATGGATTTCATCTGAAACTAGGAGTGGCGTAAGTGGTCGAGTGGCGCCGGCCCAGCCTTATTATATTGGCCCAAATGGCCTTGAAGTTCCGCTAAGACGGTCCAGTCCTTAGGAGTCCAGTGTTCGGTTGACAAGTAAATCCGACAGGTTCTCCTCTACATGTAGAAAATGGTGGGGCTGTACTACTGCGACTGATCATCGTAAGTGGTCTTCCTGGCGCGGCAAACTCCTGTAATGAGTTCATCATCCAGTTTGGATATTTTTGCAACACTACCCTGAGCATTCGATCGAAAGGCTACAGATGGGTGATTGCTGAGGCCTTGACAGGGTCAAACGGTTATAATGATGTTTCCCTCAAATGAAGTATCTCGTAACTTCATTTCTTTTAAACAACATTTCAAGGATTGAATCTATTCAAGTCTTATCTTGTAGTCTCATCTATGTGATGAACTTTCGAAATTGTTTATACCTTGAACGGTGGTGGTTCAAGTAGTATTCGGAAAAGATATAAGTATATTGGAGTATCTTGTAACTTCATCTTTTCAACTTATATCCAGTTAATGATTATCTTATGAATGACAAAGATTTCAGAAAAACGTTGAGACAAGGTTAGATATATGAGATCACCTTGCAACGATATTTTTAAATAGTTATAAACTGGAACTCTGTGTATATTATACATGTCAGAGGATTTCAAAATTGTTGAAAAGTATATATGTATATATATACTGAATATTTTGCGACTTGGTCGCGTTAAGATATCAACTTGGTTCATTTCTTCTGGACCAAGACTTCATGAGTACTATGAGAATGCTCATATATTGTTAATATTATACATATTATTTTGGTGGGCTTGTTGCTCACCCTTGCTTTCTTCTTTCTTCACACAACAACAGATAGAAAAGATGAACAGGACCAAGCTTCCAATTCGTAAGCGGTCAGGAAACGTTCTGCAGTTTTCTGGAAGCGTTGATGCCACCGTAGCTGAGGTAGGAACTACCAATAGGCTAGGCTTTCAACTATTGATGAACCAGACTTATGTATATTATGAATTGTAATAATGGCAAAGAATATGTAAATCTTCAGAACCCTTTTGAGGTGAAATGGTTTATAATTGTGGAATAAAATGACTTGTGTTATTTTTGGATATTCATCTGTGAGACTATAACCTTGTGGTGTGTGTGTATATGTGGGGTCACAGTACGCGTAAGTAGTTGGTTGATTATTAAGATTACATATTATTAAGGGAAATGGAACTCGTGACAACCCGGATCCCGACCCCGGATTTGGGGGTGGTTACATGTAGTTAGTTTTATATTTTATTTGTAACTAAACAATGACCATTATCACTGATGTTGTGTCAGAGTCTTAAAACACATAGAAGAAATACATGTAAATAATCAAAGTGTATTGACAAATAAGTTAAAATTTGGGGAACTAACTAACAATAGAATCTCTGGGAACTAAAAAGTAGAGCAAAGAAAATGTAATAAATTAATTGGCACAGTGGTAAATAATAAAGAATAATTAAGACTTCTTGTTAAATGAACTAACTAAACTCACGTAAGGGTTGTAACTAAATTGGAGTCATAACTAATTTTACTTGCAAAAAACTCGTGAATGGTTTTCGCAACTACCAATCGGCGGACACCTCTTAGATATGCGGGTTGGCATTAGCCAATATCTTTAATTGATATTACAATTCAGTTTTATTACTTCTTCATTTAAGTTACATCCATTAAAAAATGAACAGAGAAATGGCAGTTAAATTGTATAAGGAAATTAAATATGGTAAAATGATTGTACAATCTTTATAGATATACATAAAAGGGAAGACTTACCTATAATTAGGGTCACATTTACCTCATCAACTTGAATAGTAACAAGAAGCAAGTGATGATCAATAAGTCACCTCGTTAAAGGAACCTTGCTCCACATATAACCAACATATTCAATTTACCTTATATGTTATACGGAAAAGGTAAGAAGCAAGCATTTCCTATAATTAATTGATGTTAAATTAATCAAAAAAACAAATTGAGAGAATAAGTTTGGATACCGTACATGTCATCTTGCAAGCTTGCCAAGCTAGTTATAGTTTAACAGATTAGCTCAAACAATAAGATTTTAACTTCAGGTCCAGCAAAATTTATAAATTTGGAAAAGATCATTCCTGAGTTGTGATAAATTATATCCATTACATAATTAAGAGTAACGAAATAGTATACCAGCAGCAAGAAAGAATTTAATGCAAGGTGTTAAGTATAGACTCTTCATAACTAATATCGAACATACTGAAGTTTTGAACTAACATGTTGATATCAACGCTTGGTGGGAGGAATCCAGATCAGCACCAAAAATATGTTGAGCCAAAAATGATGATCATATATAAAGTACTCTAACAAGTATCTTAATTATTTTAAGTAATTTTTTAAATGATTAAACACCTTACTAAATCAGATGATATGATGTTGTTTTGTTTGGGAATGCAGAGAGTTGGGTATATCAATAAGAGAAAGAGCCTAATGAGTAGACACAATTAAGACTAGTTTTTATTTTGTGCCTTCCTCTACATATGTGTTATAAGATATATAGGTCACATGTACAAAATGCCTATTCTATACCAGTACTTATAAAATATTATTTTCTACATGACATGATCACGTTGATGTATAGCTAAATTGAAAAAAAAATCTTTTACGGTAACTTTTTCAACTAATCTCATTTAGAATAAACTAGTACTTATTAACTTATAATAGAAATAAAAAGTAAACTCCTAGACGGCTAGATGTATCTATACAAGATATGAAACTACTTAAATGTTGGTCGGATTATAATAATATTTTCGCAAAAAAAGCATGGGCATAAGCTATAATATTTTATTTATTTTTATCAACCTAAGTTCAACATCAAAATGATCAAAAAAGAAAGAAGGATCCAAATCTCTGAGTTGGGCTCTTGATGAGCGCTAGTATATTGCTTGATTTCTTCTTCAATTCTTAATGTTTCGTCCCTTATTTTTGTCTGGGTGAATGGACATTATTTTTGTAGGAGGAGAAAACTGATGGTTAATAAGCAGCATGTTACCTCCATTAGTATGAGGCATTTTGGTAAGTAAAAAATAAATTTATGCGGGCTCGGCCCAAATCGACAATATCATTTTAATGTGAAGAGGCTCGCACGTAGTCCAACAAGTAGTATCATTGCCAGGTTACTTATTGGGCCACCTGCGAACCTTAACTCCATTAGTATGATATTATCCGCTTTATGCGCACGAATTTATTTTGGGGAACATCCCACACTACAACATATTTGCAATCATACTATTTTTTTGTCGTTGTGTGACAAGTATGTTTTCTGTTGTGTTTCCAACACTCGTGTGATTGAACATCAGACAATGGTTGTTTTTACCCTTGTAAAAATAGAGATTAAACAACCTGTTAGAGTACTTGTGTTAACATGGAAGACAGAACAGTTATTCAACAAACCATTGTTGGAACTTTTTAAAATAACTATTTTTATTTAACTACTGTCTATCTAACTTAACAATAATGGTTTTGTAAAAAACCATTATTGTTAACTTATTCGATATTTTCATAAACAACAGTTTATAATCTTTTTTTAACTAGTAAAACCATTATCATGAATGTTTTTTGTTTAAAAGACAATGGTGTAAAAAATTTAAACCATTGCAAAGAATATCAAAAGACAACAATTTTTTAAAAAAATATATGTGCAGTGACACATACAACGGTCTTCATCATTTTTAAGTGGGTTGCACACAATTTTTTACAAAGTTAATCTCATTATTTAAAATAAATCAATTTTAAAATAAAATGATATTATAATAATTCAATTGTTATTTCACAATTGAAATTAAATTTATAATACAAAGGTTCTCTACAAGAATTACAACTATAACTTAAAATCTATTTCTAAATATGCTCATTAAGGTACACAATAACTAATTTGCATACATATACTCATAAGGGGTAGGGACAGTCAAGTTCCATTCAAGCCCACCGAGAATTTTCTTCTCCATAACTAGCACTTGTTGATTAGTGTAACCTTTGTGTGAAATTTTGGTAAAATCATTCACTTCAGGGGCCCATATCTCTTCATACTTTGAGGTTGTAAGCATTGAACTAATGCCCAATAACTGCAGTTCCTTCCTTCCCACTATCTCCGTTGCTAGATAGCGATCGATTATGTTGATTGTGAGGTAAATATTCTCTGGCATCAGATCCTTTTTTGTGAATTTCAATCAACCAGTCTACAAGTATGGCTCTCATTTTCTTATTAATTTCAGGATGTGACTGTATGTAGTCAAAAACCTTGGTCTCATTCTACAAGAGAGAAGAGTTTGACAGGTCAGACTTGTGCAATATAGTACTACAAGTATTAAGTTCAATACAATTTGTTCAAGATTAAAATGTACCTCAAAAAGCTTGTAGAACTTGTACATGTCCTCCATATACTCAACAGCTGCCAACTCATTGTTGGCATCAGCAACATCAATATCAACAATTTGTACCTTGGGTTTCTTAGTTAATCTGCAAGCAGCAGGAGAACTATTACAACTGTTTCAGCGGCTGAAATAGCACCATTACAACCAGCCGGAATGCACGTATTTAGGAGTAGATTCAAGAGCTACTAGTAATGTATCATGTCACCGTGATTCAGTCACTGAACCTATTATGGTTTTAATGTTTAGGCTAACTCGTTTTAGTCTATCTGCCCAACACTTATCAGTAAAGAAGTGTTCTTAAGGAATTATTTTCCTTGAAATTGCAAAGAAGTGTTAATCATATAAATATACATTCTTTTGTACTTCACTACTCGTTAGCACTAATAACAAGTATCCATTACACAATTAACTAACCATAAAGCAGCTGAAAAAACCAGCACAAAAAGCAGAGTTTAACGATAATGATGCAAAAACACAAGATTAAACTCGAAAATCAGATAAAGTCTATGAGAAAACTTAACTCTGCAAGTAGTAAAATACCGTATCATCACTTTGCAACTTTGCATTTGTGGGGAGCATTCATCATTTGTGAGGAGCATTCAACAATCTCTTATGCTTACTATTATGCTAAATGACTAAAAACAATTATCACTACCACACCAAAATAGCAGACCTTTGCCTTTTATCTTGTAATATAGTACTAGACAAAAGTTCAGGAAGAAATGGGAAGAAGTCATAAACACTAAACTGTCAACAAGTTATAAAATTATGATGTGAATACTTATGAAGTGCATTCATATCTCAACAAAAGGCCTCAACTAGTCTGACATCCTTATACAAAAGCAAATATAGGCATATAAAGAGTAACTAACAAAAAATACATTACTTAAAGGCAAAAAAAAGGCAGCACTGTAATAATTAGAAATCAATTAAAGGACTCGGACCAGTCTTAAACAGCAAAGTTCAAATGCTATATGTCTAGGTGGGATAACTAAAACAGAAGTTTAAGATAATAGTGATGAACCTACGGGTTATGGCAATCAGTAGTGTCCTCGTTTACAAGAAGAGACCATTTCGTCCTTCCACTACACCCAAAATGCTTAACCTACATGACTTTATGCCCAAATATAAATTGAAACCCAATCCTAAACTGAAGCCCTAAACTAATAAAAGAATAAGACCTAAAAATTGAATTACAAATGGAAGAATAGAAAATAGAAAAAACCAACCAAATCGAAGAAAAGTACACATACATCTAAATATGTGTGATGCGTAGAGATATATACACTTACATCGATCTGGGTGTCTATGAAGTGTATTGACTCTGGTTGTAAGATTGAGAGAGAAGGAGATAGAGGGGGAGAGATGGAGAGAAAGAGAGAGTTCGATCTGTTTATGATGTTGAGATTGAATAGCGGAGGGTATGATATTTAGGGATTGAGATAGAAGGGGGAAACCAAGACTTGAGAAGGCATAAATGAAATATTGGCCGGTGGAGGAAACCAAATATTAGTCTTGATTTAGTAAAAAAATATCAAATTTACAAGTAGCTGTATTTAAATAATAATAACTTCAAATAATTTTCAGTATAACGTAATTTGACATAAAAATTGAAAATTTTAAATTATTTTTTAAAGTATTAAAAGTTATAACATTACCATTCTACAACATCATCGAAAAAATATCTTCATGAAATTAATTTCGTAATCGAGAAATAATCTTAATTTTTGGATTTGGACTTTTAATCAATTTTCATTAAAATTGAAATTTTAAATTATTTTTTACAATATTAAAAGTAATAACATTAACATTCTCCAAGATCATCGGAAAAAAATCTTCATGAAATTAATTCTTTAATCGAAAAATAATCTTAATTTTTGGATTTGCACTTTTATTCAAAAAAATTTATAATCATGCAAGATATAATTTTTAGTAATTTTTTAATAACTTATCGCATTCTAGGAAGTAGTGCTTCTACAAGATTTATCTATTCCTGACATCCAAGATAAATTTGAAATTTTTTAATAATTTTTTATATGATTGAAATTGATGTATTTTAATATCTATATGGTTGGATCGTCAAAAAACTCATTTAAAAATTTATCTTATAAATCGTGAACAAATCTCGTTGTTGGGAGTAGTACTTTTATTAGATTTTTCTAATCCTGACATGCAAAATTAATTTGAAATTTTTTAATAATTTTTTTATATGACTAAAATTGATATATCTAAACATCGAAAAGTTGGATTGTCGAAAAAAATTATTTTAAATATTAATCTTGTAAATCGCGAACGAGTCTTGTTGTTGGGAGTGGTACTTTTACTAGATTTTCCGAATCCTAACATGCAAGATGAATTTGAAATTTTTAATAATTTTTTTATATGACTAAAATTGATATATCTTAACATTCGTACGGTTCAATCATCAAAAAAATCATTTTAAAAAATAATCTTGTAAATCGGAAACGAGTCTTGTTGTTGGGGGTGGTACTTTTACTAGATTTTCCGATTTCTGACATGCAAAATGAATATGAAATTTTTTAATAATTTTTTTATATGACTAAAATCGATATATTTTCATATATATGGCTCGATCGTCGAAAAACTCTTTTTAAAAATTTATCTTATAAATTGTGAACAAATCTCGTTGTTAGGAGTGATACTTTTACTACATTTTTCTAATCCTCACATGCAAGATTAATTTGAAATTTTTAATAATTTTTTCATATGACTAAAATTGATTTATCTTAACATACTTACAGTTGGATCATCGAAAAAATCATTTTAAATATTAATCTTGTAAATCGGGAACGAGTCTCGTTGTCGGTAGGGGTACTTTTACTAGATTTTTCTAATCATGACATGCAAGATGGATTTCAAATTTGTTAATAATTTTTTCATATGACTAAAATTGATATATCTTAATATCGTATGATTGGATCATAGAAAAATTCATTTTAAAAATTAATCTTGTAAATCGGGAACGAGTCTCGTTGTCGTGAGTGTTACTTTTACTATATTTTTCTGATCCTGACATGCAAGATAGATTTCAAATTTGTTAATAATTTTTTAATATAAATAAAATTGATATATCTTAACATTGGTACGGCTGGATCATCGAAAAAATCATTTTAAAAATTTATCTTGTAAATCTGGAACGAGTCTCGTTGGGGGTGGTACTTTAACTAAATTTTTCTAATCCTGACATGCAAGATGGATTTCAAATTTGTTAATAATTTTTTCATGACTAAATCTTAACATCCGTACGTTTGGATCGTCGAAAAAATCATTTTAAAAATTAATCTTGTAAATCAGGAACGAGTCTCGTTGTGGGGAGTGGTACTTTTACTAGATTTTTGTAATCCTCGCATGCAAGATGGATTTCAAATTTGTTAATAATTTTTTGATATGACTAAAATTGATATATCTTAACATCTGTACGGTTGGATCGTCGAAAATTTCATTTAAAAAAATGATCTTGTAAATCAGGAACGAGTCTCGTTGTCGGGATGGGTTTATGGGATTTTTCTATTCCTGGCATGCAAGATGAATTTTAAATTTTTTAATAATTTTTTTGTATGACTAAAATTGATATATCTTAATTTCCATATGATTGGGTCGTCGAAAAAATTATTTAAAAAATTTATCTTGTTAACAGAGAATCTCATTTTATACAGTAATACGTTTACAATGGTTTTCTTGAAACACCATTTTGTAACGATCAACAAAGACAATGCTTTTTTATTATAAAACCGTTGTGTAAGCATATCAGCTTTTTTCAATCTAACGGCTAATATCTAATCCATTTCAATCAAGGGCTGTCATTTCCACACTTCAGCAATTCGAGTAAAATGTTTACAACCTATCATGGGGTGCCACCTCATCAGGTGGTGCCCACTTAAATTATAAAATAACTATTTTAGACAAGAGTTTTATTATGTTGTATGAAGGTTTCTAAGACAACCATTCTAAAAAGTGTTGTGTGAATTACACAACGTAATATCTAAAAGCTTGTATGAGACCAACTAAGACAACACTTTTGTTTTAACATAAAACCGTTGTATAAGAATATCAGTTATTTTTCGATCTCACGGCCGATATCAAATCTCATTTCAATGAAGGGCACTCATTTCGTCACCTCAGCAATCCTTGTGAATGATTTACCACCTATCACGTGTTGCCACCTCAATACGTGGTACCCATTAAAATTTCTCAGACAACTGTTTTTATCCTGTTGTTTGATAGTTTAGAGGACAACCTTTCTGAAAAACCGTTGTCTGAATTACACAATGTAATGTCAAAACGGTTATCTATATCCCTATACGTTAACATAGTAACAGCGGTTTATAATCGTTGTGTTAAAGATTAACAACACTACATTTAAAAAACCGTTTTCTGACTCGATGAGAGAATACAACTTGTACAACAGTTTAAAAAAGATGAATATCCGTTGTTTGTTCTGGAGCTCACACAACTGTTTTTTCTGCAAAATCAATTAACCGTTGTATGATTTTTTAGGACGATAGTTTTTTTACCGTTGTCTATCAACTGTTGTCTGATTGCAAAATTTTTGTAGTGCCAAATGTAACGACCGAGAAAATTACGCTCGTATTATATTATAATAAAGATATTTATGTGATTATTATGTGATTAAATGTGTTGAGTCATTAAACCCTAATTGCTATGTGCTACGTGTCGTGTTTCGATCAGAATGTGATTCAGATATGTATTGAGTATTTTATCATAAGTTATATGTTTTATATCAAAACCCGTACAGCTCAAATAGAGTTTTAAAGCCCGTATTTCAAATAAAATCATTGGCCCTATTTTGCCAAAACGACCTGTATCATATCGCTATTCTGAACCCCTAAACGTTTTACAAATTTACCTTTTTCGCGAAAGATGACTTTTCCGGACCTCTTCGGGTACCAAAAGCCCCACAAAAATCACATTTTTATTTTTATATGATCATGAAATTATTATATATCTTTATTCTTTGCATTTTTGTAATATTCACATTTATTGGGAATTTTTAGCATTTATTTTGTATTTATTGGATATTTAAAAATTCATTATTAATACCCAAAAATTATAAAAATTGGGGCCAAATATTTTTATTAGGTTTGTAATTAGCCCCTTAATTTTATTTAGGGGTATTATTTTCACTACTATAAATAGCTGAATTAATATTAATTTTTAGTTAATTAATTATTAAAATCAGTTTAATTAAATTAGAAAGTGTCGGTGACAAGTATGTTCTTAGAGGAGGGAGAAGATCAATCCATCATTTTAGGAGATTCACTAATCCATTGTAAAAGTTCAAGTAACCGATACAATCCTTGTGAAGAGACGAATCTATTGATATTAATATCAACAACTGAGGTTCGATTAATCTCAAAATCAATTTTTATGTTCTTGGCATGAATTTCGGTTTTTGATTGTGAAGAATCATTTGATTGTTTGGTTGATGCAATTAATTTTGTTGTAGTCCTAGGAGTGATTAGGTATTTTAATTTTAATTTTATAACCCCTAAATCGATGTGCCGAGTTCATGGGTTTTAGTATTTTGATTTATTTTTTTTTAGAATTTTAGATTTTTGATTATATGTACTGTTGGGAATGATTATAGCAGTCTATAGCTTTGATTTCCTATATGTTTTGTGAATTTTGGTTCACGATTTGGTAAGAAACGATTCTCCGAGGAGGTTCATCGGAAAAAAAATGGAGTTTTGGCCGGAGAACGGGATGGAGTGGTCGTCGATTGCGATGGAGAGGGTGGTTGTACGGTGAGAGAAGAAAGGAACGATGTTGCAGCTTAAACGAGTCGAAATCATTGCGTTTTGGCCGGGGTTTAGGCTCGCCGGAAAGCTCGCCAGAAATGGCCACCGTTGCCGTGTTCTGGGGTTCTTGAGGACCCGGGTTCGACCCGGTTTCAACCCGGAATTCGTCCTGGGTTTGATCTTCAAAACCAGATTTCCATTCCCCGTTTTCTGTTTCTGGATTTTTAATTAATTAATTATATTTTATAAAATCAAAAATCAGTTTTAAAAATTCTAAAAATTAAATAAAATAAGTTTTAAATTCTGAAAAATATTATTAATACTTTCAGAATTATTTTAATAATTTAAAATTTTGAAATTAGTTATTTGATTGATTATTTAATTATTTATCTAATTATTATTAGTTATTTATTAATTAATAATTAGGTAGTTAATTAAAAATAAGGAAAAATAATTGAATAATACGATTAAAGATTCGATAATTAGTTCTATAATATGAATAACTCGTACCTATGTGAAAAAGTGAACGATACGTTGGATTATATATTATTATTATTAGAGCGATAGTTAATTATTTGAGGAATATCGTAAAAATTATTCGAATCGAATAGTTAAATACAGATGATCGATTTAATCGTATAAGTGGTGATAAATTATAATTATCAGTAATAATAAGTTGATAGGTATACGAGGAATGCGAGTAGCTCGTATTTATACGAGTAGTTGATCGTTGAGTTAGATTATATTGCAAATAATAATTACTTATTCGATGAATAACGTAACCGTTAGTTGCATCGATTATTATTTCTAGATAATTGATCTAATCAAGTAAGTGATAATAATTTGTAAATAATTATAATTAATCCTAATAATTAGGGAATATAATTTTAAAATATAATAATTATTAAATAATTATTTAAAAATATAATTAAGGATTATTTAATTATAATTAAATATTTATAATTAATTATTAATTAATTAAATCTTGTTTAATTCAAATAATTAAACTGTTACTCCGATTTGAGTGAAACGAAGACCCCTATATTCAGAAAAATGAAAAAAATCCAATAAAAATAATTGTAAATAATAATTTCTTCCGAAAGAAAGTCGTCTTGTGATAGTTAAAGGTTTATAGGCCCTAATATAGGTAGAATCGGGTCAAATAAATCCCGAAAAATTATAATAAAAAACCAAATAGGGTTAGTTAATATGGGTAATCTAGTATCGATTCTAAAAAATAATTATGAGATTAAAATCAATTATGTACCTTATATGCTATGTGCTTTACATGATTATGTGAACCTTATGTGTATATA